>NC_085105.1:3164051-3426551 GCF_963422355.1 Corticium candelabrum
TTCTTTTCCCTTGTTAACGACCCTTACATCTTTTAGGGCAATCCTGTCCCAGCAAAATAGTCAATATCATCAAAACGACATTGTAGGGAGCCATCAAAACAAGCGTGCTACTGTCACGTGACAGTTAAACCTAAACCACTTTGCTAAACCTACTTTGAAGTGGGTTTAGGGAAGTGGGTTTAGGGAAGTGGGTTTAGGGAAGTGGGTTTAGGGAAGTGGGTTTAGGGAAGTGGGTTTAGGAAAGCGGGTTTAGGAAAGCGGTTTAGGTTTAAAATAGAACTGGTTTAGTGCAGGTGGAAACAAGTGAATTCTTAAACCAGTTTAGCTTAAACCACTTGTTAAACCGGTTTAGGCACTAGTGGAAACGTGCCCCTAGTGCTTGCTTGAGAGTACATATGTATGGTTCCACCTTTAGGGATTTTGCATTTGACACCTTTTAGGTGATAATGGAAGGAAATCATTGACTAAGTAACATTTAATGCAGCTGACACTGTAAGAACTTCAGACTGTGGACACAGCCAATAGAGATCTAGATGTTCAATTGTGGTCAGCAGTAGTCTGGTTGACAGGGCTGACAAACTTTGATTTGCTTTTCTGACTCCCAAGAGCTTTCATTTCCATAACAGCGCAGACAATTCTTAGGGTTAGCAGATGACACCTAACATCGAAATTTTACCAAGGCGAATGAATTGTCTTGGGTTTTTCCGTGATGAAGTCATTTGTGAAAATGACTAGTCTTTGCAGACTGTGTAAAAGTGAGCAAAATGTCTATCTATTCCATTCAGGAAGTTCAACGTCTCAGTCGAAGACGAAAAACATCAAAATCCCATTGGGATGAAAGATTCTTTCCAGGCCCATTCAAATGAAAGAATCCCAGTAACAAGATGAACAGGGTGTGACAAGGCCTACTAGAGGGAACTGAAAGAGATCCATCACTTGTGGTCAACATGTGGTTTAACCACATAAGGGAGTTAAACCAGATCATTCCTAGAAGGACAAGCACCAAGTAGCACTTTCAAAGGTGTGAATTCGAAAATGGTAGAGATTTGACCAAAGTCATGGATGAAGGCTTACTGACATTGGAGTTTGTCAGTGATTATGGTGCTTACACAATCGAGTTTCTGTGTGACATTCTAATTCCCTTTGGAAGGTTTCCTTAACAGAGTAGCAGCCATGAGAGGTTGCTGTATCTCTAGGGTGGATGGATTGAGTGTTGTTCATGAAACGGAAAGAACAGATGGCAAATGCTTTACAAATATTTCAGAAGAAATGTTACCAAGGATGCTAAAAATTATTGGCATGTTTTGATTGTTGTGGGTGTGCCTGTTGAGAATGGAAATAAATATTGATGTAAAGTATTGATTTCTTTGTTATTTACACACTGGTTAATACTTAAAAGTGTTTACCTTTTTAGGTTATGTTGATGATATAATTTTGCCAAGTACAACTAGAAAGCGTGTTTGTGAAGATCTTGATACTCTTGCTACAAAACGTCAAAGCAACCCATGGAAGAAGCATGCTAATATCCCATTGTAGTTGAGGCATAACTCAGCCTGCTATAGTTTAGTCTCCTAACTAATGTCATTCTGGAAACTTTAGTGCTCATGGATTTTCAGCACATTATACAAGAAAATATCATTGCAGACAGATATAAACAAGGATGATCCAGACTACATGATGTGGTTGATGTTGCGTGGCAGTGTTCATGTGGATCAGTAAACATATAAGCTTTTTTCTCAGATGAGTGCCACTCTGATTTGTAAATATTTTGGTGGGAATTGCTCTAATGAGTAGTCAGATGGGCACAGGTGTGACTCATGTTTATGGTTCGCAACAGCTTTACCAGTAGTCAGCCGTATCTGGATCATGCACAACACAAGTCTATTGGTAACTGGTTCAGATTTTTTCAGTCATCCATCTTTTATGCTTTACATGAAAACTGATCAGTAGTGCGTTTATGTATTTGTCATTTCTGCAAACATCTTGGCGTAACCTCAATTTGTTATGCGTGTTCACATGTACAGCCATGGCAATGTCACATTGACTATATAAATTGAAGTCTCAACGGCACATTTGGCTGCCAAGTTTAAACAAAATCAAGATGGTAAAATGGCATTTTGCTAATTGCACAGACCTTGTTGCCTCACTAAATTACTCCAAGGCATACAAATAGTGCAAGCTCCTGTCCTATTTATATGGTACACTGTACTAAATGACTGGAAGTGAGGTATTTGGGTAGTCGATACTTTAACATAAGTGCATACATCTATGGTAAAGTGCAATAATAATTACTCTAGACGTTGCCAGCACAACTCACCAACCTAATTCACGCAGAAGGTCTGATCAAGTAAAAGTTCAATCCCTACTGTTTTCCTTCATGTGGACCTTGTAACACAATCATGCACCTAACTTGGTGCTCCATACGTAGCAGGTCAGGCTGAGCTCTGAGTAGGTTGTGTTATCCCTGGTTGTCATTGTCCCGGTCCTGTCTGAAAGAAACTGTCCAAATTGCCAGATGGTGTAGTGTCTTCATTTCCTTCCAAATCTCCGGTCTTTTCCACTGGCCTGGGATGTCACTCTACGCTTATTAATTAATTAATCATAGCTGAATTAGGGTCTTACCAAAGTGGACAAAATGTGAATCAAAATGCTGTCCTACATGTAACGGCAGTGACCAGGATGCTCAAGTCTGTCTACCTAGGCAGTGCATTTCTCCTATGAATTAAAGTCTAATCACTAATTCTAGGTGCCTAGATTTTTAGTGCCTGTAAATTAACAGTAACGGGTGGTACGGAGGCGTAATGAGTGCTAACATCATATTACAAATGTCGTTTCGGAACAGAGGATATCGTACACGCATGCGCGCGCACGTGTACATCACACACGCAAACTCACCACATGCCACTTGCATGTTAGCACCAATCCCACGGCGCGTGTGCGCACACGACTCACCCCACCACGTGACATCTGCTGCAACAAGAGAGTCCTTTAGATCCATGATGGTATCACAACTCACAATATTCCCTACATTTTATCTACTTTGACAAATCGTATACATTATGCTTATCAACACTTTGTCTAGAGGAAAGGCGTCATGCGCAGACGCCGTCCCTCACAGCCCGGTGACGCAATCATCACGTCGGTTTACAACAGACAGGCACATCACGTTGCCCATCCCACACACCATCACACAGTCGACACCACCCGCGGCCGGATGCATAAATTCACTCCCGAAACGTCGGAAGTCGCACACACACACACAAGTATCTACATCAACACAGCCGAGCGCCCACGCGACCCTTCTTCGAAAAACACAACACAATTACGTCGTTGAAATCGGCAAAGTGTGCATGCCTAGATACGCACACACACACACCATACAATGTATGCATCCTGCCACTCGGAGGTGGAGTCAGTGTCAGTGCGCGCGCGGTAGGCACCGACTCCCGATCCGCGCTCCGCTATGGCGGCTCAGAGAGGACAGGATGTGAGCAAAGCGTTCGTTCACGTACGAGCCGACTCCGACTCCTACCTCGACGCGCTCTTCGACCACCTCGTCAATCCGACCGCACCGAAGGGCCTTCCTCTGCGACGTCGCAACATCCCCGACGGCTTTTTCTCGCAGCAGGCAGCGAATCGTACGGGAGGCGCCTCGTCGTCGAGCAGCCAGCACAGCCGCGAGAACTCGACCGATTCAAGCTACGCGCCGTCGAGTACGGCATCACAAAGTGCGTATACGTCGTGTACAAAACCGTTGACCCGACGGTTTGTTGTTAATAACAAGTGACGGGGTGTTTGACACATTGTGTTGTGTGTGTATGTGTGTGTGTAGCTGTGGCGCAGACTGCCAGCCACACGCGCTCTCAGTCGCTCCCCGCCAGCTTTTCAGGCGCATCTCATCGACAGCAGTCGTCGTTCGAAATCCAGGGAAGTGCAGGAAGTGCTGGGCGGACCCTCCAACTGCCAGGTCATCGGATACTGACTGAAGACGACGGCTATGGTCCCCTACCACCCGGATGGGCCATCGCACTGACAAACGAAAGCCAAAAGTACTTCGTCGAGTAAGTGCCGCGTCGTTTTACACGTCGGTCGATTGCCTCGACGTGGTAAAACGGGGCGTTGCGAGACACGGTGTAAAAAAAATTAAATCTGTGAATATACGTTGAGTCATCGTTCGTGTGTTGGACAAATGTCGTAGACGCTTTGGTTTGAGTGTGTTCTGTTTGTTTTTAGTCATGTAAATAAGAAGACGACGTGGGAAGATCCGCGACTGCAGCATCTGCGCAAGGAGGACGAGGTCTTGCCTGATGGATGGCAGCGAGCGCACACGGACGAGGGAGTACCGTATTTCATCAATCATCGCGAGCGGACGACGACGTGGACGAAGCCGACGGCGACGAGTACGCAGACGGCGTCGTCGAGCCTCCAGCCGCCGCATTCGCTGCATCAGGGTATGCCAGTTGGTCAGCAGAATCATCACACGCGCTCGCAGAGTCTTCAGCGTTCGCAGAAGCTGCGCATCCAGCGACTGCAGCAGGAGCGCGAGATGCTGCGTCTACAGCGAGAGCGCGAGGTGTTGCTGCGTCAGCATCAGTTTTTGCTTCAGAAGGAGCTAAAGTTAAAGCAAATTTGCGATGAGTTGACGGTGCCCGTCGTGCAGCAGAGAGACCCGATGATGTCGTCAGTCGCATCGGTGACCGGATCTGGATTGACTTACCACAGCCGGGAGAATTCCTCCGACTATGCCATGGAAACGATGCCGACCGGTGCACACGCCAACAATACGTTTCTCTCGCATCCATCGGTTCACGGCGATTCCGGTCTGTTGGATTCGTTTGGTGAGTTGGGAATGGGCGAGGGGTCGGTGACGAGCGACGAGGGTATGATGATGGCGGGGATGCCCAACGTAAGTCCCGGATTGGCGCCAACTGTAACGGCACCGGGCTTGCAGTACGGCAATGCGCATGTTCATGCAGCAACTGGAATGCCGCCTGATTTATTGGATTCGATGGAGGGCACGAGTGTGGACGAGGTACCGAACATGGGTCTTTCGACATCACATGCTATGGATACCGATGATGGTGACCAAGTCGACTTCTTGTCGGAAGTTCGAACCCTACTATCTCATGCGGCCGAAAATCCTCTTTTTGTTACTGATAACTTCTCATAGCCACAGCTTTCGGTATTTCGAGAAACGACACTGAATCGCTGGCTGATCTTGTCTCCTGCTGATACATGGACAACCACACAATAACTACGAGATTTCTCACTGAACTCCTTGTCTGAGATGGGAGTCTGTTGCTTCGTTTTTAGATGTGGTTTTCTTCCGTTTTAGATGGTTTATATATGTAGCTAACTTTTATTAGTTCTTTCATTACACTGGACATGCTGTCGTAGGTGAAGGTTCAAAGTCAGGTCTGGTTTGTGGTGATTGGAAATTCCTGTGTGTGTGTGTGTGTGTGTGTGTGTGTGTGTGTGTGTGTGTGTGTGTGTGTGTGTGTGTGTGTGTGTGTGTGTGGTGTACACTTCTAAAAGTAGTCGACACAGATACATTTGATTTATGCTGACAACCCCACCCCCACCCACCTAAGTACATACTTTGCGAGATTACTGTAGTCTATAAATTCATGTACATCCTTTCCCCTTAACCCCTGTCAGACAAGAGAGCCTGCTGATCGTCCCAATGACTGGGTTGACTTGAGTTTGATCACCTTCTTGGGTGTACTATGACTGCATGTCAACTACAACAAGAAAGAGTGAAGAGAATGGATGGGTATGTACACGTATGAACGTCACATGCTACCAATGTTAATTAATTAAATTCAATTGTTATGTCCATTACATGGATTCTAAGAGTACAAATATAGGTGCCTGTCATACCCTAGAATCAAGTGGTTATACATGAAAATACTCTCATTATGTCAGTAAACAATGTGGGGCTCAGACTTGGCAAATCTCAAACATTTCTACTCAAGCTAGATTCACTTGGTGTGTGGTAGACAACCATAAATTAGCAATTTTGTTCTGTATTATGTGTACAGTACTTGACTACAAAAAAAAAGGTCTCAGTTGTGGTGTAGGATTAACCACATGGCCTGTAGGCATGTATGTACAACCAGCTGATGTGCCAGTTCTTCCCACAGAATTGATCAAGAGTGTGAGAGAAAACCAGAGAGATAATTTAATTAATTATGAGACCTAATTTACTATAGGCATGTATGCAACCCAAGGGCCCATTCTTCACTTTTGCACCTTCCATTGCTAATGCGTTTTGTTCTGTACTAAGGTATGTGTACTTGACTACACAAAGGCCTCAGTATTGTCAATCTAGTGCAGGATTAACTACACCGCCCATAGTATCATTACTTAAAATTGGTATCTAAAGACTCAAAACTCCTGTGCTAGACAGCCATTTTCTATGGGATGACCACAAACTACATATGTAGGGCCCACACTCAACCCATTCATAGAATGAAATTAGCACTACACACAATGTTGGCTTAGGTCGTAACCTAATAACCAGCTGTCAATATAATAGTATTAAAATATCAATGTACATTTTTGTAAGCACTGCATGTCAGAGACAAGTGTTCATTACACATGACACTTACCTCTGTGCCTTCAGCTCTTGAAGTGCTGGCTGACACATTTTCTAACGAAGTTGCACTGAAAGAACCACACAGATATGAAAATTTGCAACAGACAGAATTACAACAGTGTTCACACACACACACACACACACACACACACACACACACACACCTCATACAAATGTAAGTGGTTTCTGGATAAATATTCATATCAAAATTGATGTGTGCAAGGTCCTTGCAAAACACGGTCACAAACCAGGAAAGAAAACCATTTTCACTACACCTTCCTTGTGATTAAAGAGTTCACATAATTTTTGTATGGAAAGCAGAGCAGGAAGTGCCAGCAAGTAGCAATGCAATGGCATGTGCACATGTGGAATGAGGAGGAAGCTAATAAATAAATTACATTCGATTGAGTGGATCTTCAAAAGTCATTTCAGTTCCAGTATATTATCCAATAACAACAGGTATGAAATTGGTTGGGGTCAAAGATTTGGCACCCTTGGTCTCTTACAAATGATCTAAATGACAGCAATAACAATGCCTACAGAGAAGTGCCATGATCTAGCCCTCTTATGACAATTCAAATGTGATAGCAGTATCTGGAGCATACCTGGGGCATTGTATGGGTCAGTTCTTCAGTGCTCTTGTGGACCTCCCAGTCAGTTCAATATGGTCTGTTCTAATAATCTATGTATTAATTAACGGGTCAATCGGAAGAAATTGCAAATATGCATAGTATACAGTTGTAAATGTAATACTGATTTATATGCTGCACATTACACACCAAGGAGTCACGGAGTCTAAATCTGCTTACATCAATCTAGCTTCTGTATACAGCTAGTAAAATACTTATAAATATTGCATGCAGATTGCAACAGGCGGATCCAGGATGGGGCACGTGCCTCCTGGCAGCAGAGCTAGATTACAATGCCAAACAAAAGCCTCAGAAGGTGCTGCTCCCAGACCTTCTATTGCAAGTTGAAGATGACTTCAAAGATTCAAGTGTTGATGGTGATGATTATAGAACAAAAGCCAGGTGGTTGGATATCAGAGTAATATAATTGTTATTTAATAGAATGAGATAGCTTAATTAAGCTCTAATAACAAACCATAGAATGTCTATATTATAATGTATATTATACATTGCTTGAAAATATCTAGACTACAAGTCCCCGGCATAATTAGCTAGGCACCTCTGGATCCACCCGAGATTGGTCGTTTACAAGGTACGAAATACCTCCCACTGAAATGCGTCAATTTATTTGCACAAACACACACACACCCTGAACCCCCATAAGTACACGTCGCCTGAATATTCAAATGTTTTGGCAATTATTGGAAGACACAATGTCATTATTTGTCCAAACAATAACAAACCAATAATAATCTAACCTTTCCATTAACTTTGGTGACTTGGTGACATGATGTGAAAAGGCCCGTTGCACTTTCTTTGCTTTGTGTTTTGCTCCTCTGGCAAAGCACGACTTGTTATTACTACTTACATCTTGATAGCTACAGAAGGAACACTACGAGCTGTTACAAACCTCAATGCTCTAGTTAATGTTCCGTGATGTTCCGATTTTGTGTGAGATACGCGAGGCAGCAAGCTTGAAAGTTGCTCACCACTGACGGATTGAACCACTAATTCATTCTAGAAAGCAAACAGGAATTACTCGATACCAGTTGACCAGTACACGGCACCAAGTCTGAACAAAATGATAACAAATTAATTCTAAACAATCAGTGCTGTGAGTGAGAAAGAGAAATGACGACGACGTTCTATTGAGTCATTTTATTAGAAACAATTGTGGAAAAGTTTATTGCTTATCAAAGTGATAACAACTGTTCATCATTTTAATAATGTTATTTTCACAACAGTTTGCTAATTAAAAGTACAAGATAACAATTATGTGTGCGTGCACATGTGTGTGTGTGTGTGTGTGTGTGTGTGTGTGTGTGTGTGTGTGTGTGTGTGTGTGTGTGTGTGTGTGTGTGTGTGTGTGTGTGTGTGTGTGTGTGTCATACCTGTACATTGCATGTTGTTCTTGCTATGCATTCTCGTATGCTTGTCAAGATGTGGTCTTTGGTCATAGTGGTTTCAGACTCTGAAGTAGGAGATGGAATACGAAAAATCATCACCTTCTCAATCAGTTCTGTCGACGACCCAATCATAAAACCAAACATTTGAGACGAACCTGCAGCCAAACGTTATGCCTCTAATTCAAAGTGGTACATACTAAAATGTCACAACCTGTAGAATCATTGATATCAAATATAGCCTTTATATGTGACAGCAAAAAGAATTCGACGTGTCGATAGGCTTTGTGGTTGGAAGACTTCTTTGGGCTTGGCATCCAACTGGCTCTTCGTTTAGCTATCTAGAATACGGCACACAGCTTGTACACAAAGACAAGCAGCTGAGCTAACGACTAGATGGTACACACCATCAGCATATCATTCATTTAACATATTCTACACACACACACACACACACACACACACACACACACACACACACACACACACACACACACACATGCGCGCGCATTTACATGTAGTGTTAGTAACTACAATGTATTTAATTAATTAAATATATAAATAAGCAGAAACATCATCAAACCTCAATGCTGTCGGACAACAAAAACATGGTAACCGGTTCTCCTCTGTGACTCAAGTTATCGGTGATTTCAAACAAATCCAGTCTGAAAACGAGACTTCGCTGAGCAGACAGCAAGTTTGCCTAAACCGAGTCAAAACGTGCCAACAGCACAAAACAGCTAGGTCATATGCAATACCAACCGGACAACCGTCGACGTCTCTCAGTATGTCAAATAACATAATCTGCCCTTCCATTCTCCGTTTGTCTTCATTGATGTGACTAACAGAACACATAATCATAATCATTCACTCGTACAACGTGCTCAATTGTTTAATTAAGATGTTCACCTCACAACTGTCTTCAGTTGTCTTACTGCATTTTCTAGACTTTCTTTCTGCTGATGGCCATCAGGAGTGTGTTTCAGCATTTCTGTAGAAATAATTTGTATTTACATGACTGAACCACAGAGACGACCACTATTCAAAACTTGGTTGCTACAAACCTTGCAGTAATAAGACGAGGCGAGGTATCCGTTGAATGGGAGTAATCATGAGTTCAGGAAGCGTCTGACGATTACACTGTGGCTTGGCAATGTTCCACTACAAAACAAGAATGAAATCAAATTATTACCTTGCTGTTGACTACTTCGATCTTAACAATATGCTTCCACAATTTGAAATAATACGACTTTGATATACATGAAAGTCAGTCAGTCAGTGTTGAAATAAGAGTAGCAGCCAGTACGCAAATATTGGAATAACAGTGATGACTCAGCCACGTAAGGTCTCTCAGAAAAGCCTTTATATCATATCAAAACATCAATAATACATATTGTGTTGTTTTGCTGTTTCAATGTTTGCATTCGTTTGTTTCCTGCACTCTACTCTACTCTACTTTGCTCTCCCTCCCTCCCTCCCTCCCTCCCTGTGTGGTGTGTGTGTGTATGTGTGTGTGTGTGTGTGTGTGTGTGTGTGTGTGTGTGTGTGTGTGTGTGTGTGTGTGTGTGTGGTGTCTGCTTTATAAAACATGTACATTCTAAAGTTCACGTTATCTAGAAACGAATTGGTGTGATCTTACCTTCAAAAATGCATGAAATCGTGGATAAAGACGTTCACATTGATGGATTTTCTCCTTTGTCATTTCAAAGAAATTTACAAATCGTGGATAGATCCTTACCAAATCATCGGTCTTACAGCCAAAGATAGCAGCACGTTACCAATAAAGTAATGATTGCTCAATGAGTGTTACATACATGATTGAGAATGACCTTTCCGATGTCAGTTTGAGAAGACCACGTTTCTATTTCTTGAGTGAGAGACTCCTAATAAAGGAATACACGACAATGTACTGCTTGCCACAAAAAAGCACACAAGTGTAGCTTTTGTCACATAAAAGTGCATGAACTCTGCAGTCATGTTCGAGTGTGCGAAATGTGCAAGCCAGTGTGTGATAAATGTTGGGTAACAATGAAAAACATTACCTAATTATGGTCACCCACCCGTCCTTGTCTGCAGTATTTAAAGGACAAACGCTGACAGACATACCACAAACTAGTTACAAACCATTAGACATGCGTGAATTTTCATGATGTCAGGAAAGCTGGAAAAAATCGCTCTGATTTCTTCCGCTGGCAGAATGGCTGCATTTCGACTGGCCGACTTTTCCAGCGGTTCTTTAAAAACCTGCAGGACAATCGTCATATACTGACAAATAGATATCCGAAACTGCACTAAACTTACTGTAATAATCACGTCCAAAATAGTTACATAATTTCTCTCAGTCTGCAGTAACTCGGTTGCAATCAATTTTCTAGCGTTCTCTTGCTTTCCTTCCTTAGTCATCACTGTCTCATCCTGTTGAATGCTACTCTTGCCTTCACTGCTTGACAGCTTTTCATCCTTCACACGTTCTACAAGTGATCAATATAATCAATTAAATACAAAGTCTAACAAATTAATGAAATACTTACTAGCTGGTGAGGCGGCCGATCCAACGGATGCATCCAACAGTGAGTTAAGCACATCACTTGTGTAGTTCAACTCTGAGTTATCTCTGTCACTGGTCATAAAATCGGCCGTTCTCCGTTTGCGAGAGCCTTTTAGCTCACCCGATCCGGGATGATGACTCTTCAGCCGCTGTTTCACACCATAAGCCGGCTCACTCTGTTCCTACACATTCACATCTAAGAAACTGCAAACCATTATTACTAAATTGCAAAGAACCTTGCTGAGCAAGTAAAGCGACTCATCAGCGCACGCGGCTAAAGCAACACTTTCCCAAAACCACTAAACACAAGTTGTCAGTATGAGCAATGAATGCGACTGCAAACCATAACATAACAACGAAACCTCCTGTTTAACAACTCGAACACGTGGTGAGTACATTGACACGGTTGAGGAGTCACTAGCCACTATGACATGAGTACATGCCTCATGATTTTCTGACACACAAATGGCACCTAAAAGATCAATCTACTATTATACAATCCAATATGAAGAACTCAATAACAAACCATTGGAAGCCGCAATTTCCTCCATATGTTGCCGTTCCACATCATCGAAGTCATGAAAGCATAGACAACACTTGTAGAATGGGACTTGTTTATAACATTCCATCTCTTCGTCTGTTGCAGTAAATGATCTGTGCACATCAGCCATGACTTGTATCCATGACAACCAATGACATACACAAAAAGAAAAACTTACATATCGTCTCTCCTTTCCCAACATTTGTGAATCCACTCACCTGTCATTATAGGCAGTCCAAGAGCAACCGCAACCTAAAGACATAAAAATAAACAACAAAAAGCTTCACAAAAAGATTTCCACAGTGTACTCTGTATTTTGGTCCCGATACATTTTTTGCTACAAGTTGGGTTACTTTTGAATTGAAGTCTCTTTTTACACTCCCACCCATTGAGTGAACGAGCCAGCACAATGCACTCTAGCAAAGAAAAATGTTATTTAGCAATCAGTACTAGTGTGATAATGTAACAGACCAATTCGTCGCGAGACTTGAATCCAGTGAAGCAGATGTTTAAATCACGCATGACTTGACAGTAAGCAGGCCTCGTCACAGAAGGCAAGGGCTGCAATTACAATTATAATTTTAGCCACAACACACACACACACACACACACACACCAACAACAACAACAACAACAATCACCATCATCAAATAAAACAGTACTAAGTTATAATTCAAATTAAATAATAAAAGATGAGAGATATAATGCAACCGAACTGTTATAACTATAAGCTAAAGGCTAAAAGCAGTTGCCTACTTGTCTGTAATGTAAAGATTGGTCAGTGTTCGTGTTATTGAATATTCTATCATCAACTTCCTCACTGATTACAATACAATCTCTGAAAAGATGTTTGGTCACATAGCAGTTAATTAACCCGATTCCACAAGGTCTTCTCCTGCTGGGGGAGACAACTGGCTGGACACTCAAGCCTACTTGCACAGCTAAGACTAATACTAAACACAAGAAAGGCTCTAAACTAGACAACAAAGTCCTGGTTCAATTTTCAAACGTACAAATATGATATCATTTACATGTATAATGAAATAGGACCTACTATACTGTATATACTACTATGTAGTTGTAGTTTACATGCATACTAGACACTCACCAATTTCTTCTCAGCACACAAAATGATGTAGGGTGGTCCCAGAATCCTATACAAAGAGAAAAATAAATAAGCAACGCATCAATTATAATTTAATTTTTAATAAAACAGTCAAGATAAACTGGTGAACAAATGACCAGTGTGTTGCTATAAAATAATTGTGTAACCCAGATGTATAATCAGCTCATTATATATACAAAAATTAGCGTGCACGTGCACACACACACACACACACACACACACACACACACACACACACACTGTAGGCAAGCCAATGCTTTTCAATGGGCCTGCCATTAATGTGCGTTACTTGAGATTGACATAGCTCACGTTTGCAATGAACAGAAGCCAAGCTGCTCGCGTTTTCTTCTCTATGGCTTTACAACAGTCATATCAAGAAAGGTGTAGGACATATACAAGACGTCGTACTATTCGTAGAAGACGTAGGTCTATCTCCAGGTGACTGTTGCAGCAACGGAGTTCAAAAGATTTTTTCTTGCACATCTTGGTCACTCCACAATCGGATAAGACACAGAGCCTCCGTCTCGCTCAACGCCATTTGTACCAAATAAGCATGTGCAGCTCGTTTTCCAGCACGCTATGCTTGTACACGTTGTGCTTGACCCGAGCCAGTACGGCCTGGCCCAGCTAGAAATATCGAGCTGAGCTGGCACGGCTCAGCACGACTCAGCCCACGTTTACACATAACGTGGAAACCGAGCCAGCATGGGCTGGTCTGCTTACAAGCGCTTGTGTAAACGGGGTATACGTTTCCTTTAACTACAACTTACACTAGAATTAAGTGTCCTACAACATATCAAAACACTTACTTCTATAGTCTTCCTTCTATTTCCACCTTGATAATAATAAAAATAATATAATAATAAATTGAAATATGACGTCTGATGTCACAGTCAAGTGGCATACAGGTTTAGTTAGTTGTCAAGTCACATGACCTAAAGGATGTTTGTGCAAGTCAAATGTTCCAATTCAATTGGAAAAAATGTTTATTGTAGGCTTGACAAGTTCCACATCAAAGTTTATTTAGTAATTATGCAACTAAAAAATCTATCCTGCATTATTCAGAATGATCAGTCTGGGATTGTTATCCCATGCATGATTATACATTCATCCAAACCATACCTGGCAAATTAAGCACAGCAAAGATGCAGCACTCTAGACTGATTGTACACTCTTAAAAGCTGATAATTTATCAAGACAGTAAACTATCAGAGCCAAAGGGTCAAGCTACACTACAGGGCTGTTAATTGGATGAGCTCTTTTTGGACATTTGCGGTACTTCCTGTTCTTGAAACAAGAAAATTTACTCCTGATACGTGTACTGTATTACTGTATCTTTGCTGTGCAAGATTTTAGCAAGTAATTGAAAACCTGATTTGTACACAATGATGCATAGTTGCAGCAAATACAGAGTTTTGGCAGGAAGTTGTAATTACCTTCTTTTTGACTCCCACAGACTATCAAATACAGAACCGCTGAAGTCGTCAAAAACAAATGCCAAACTGCACTCTTCAGGCATCTCTTCCTCAAACACTTGCCCATCATCCGAGTGGCAAACTGTAATGCCTAGACTCTAAACAAACAAAACAAGGCCACAGAAATAAAACTACGTTTAGAGTCTAGACTTTTAGTACGTGTACTGTACTGTAGCACAAAGACACAACATGCTAGGATATCCTACGACGGAAGTCACGTGCGAACGCGTCTTACTGCAATCGCATCCAGCAGTCTGCCGTTTTCGTTGAGCCGTTGACCGACGAGACAAATCATGTCTATCGAGCTGCAAGTATCTAGTTCAATGGAAGACACAAGATACGGCTGTGGCTGGCTCTGGCAAAACAAACTCTAGCTAAAGATAAATAAGATAACTGCTAACTCGTCACGCCGTCTTCCCTCTTCTTAAGTTCATCTTCCTTGTCAAATATCACACGCACGTAACGTTTGTTAGACTTCTTAGAGCCCTGTCGCTCCTCCGAATCCAACTCCATAGTTCAAGTAATTTGAACAAGCGCGCGCTACAATTGTAAACTGTACGCATGCGTAGGCATATTCGTCAAATACCCGTATACTGTACACTGCAAGTGCTGTACCTTCGATTGGCGAATGAACGTTACATCTCTGTACGCGTCTGTTTGTCGCGCTGCTTTGTTGCTGAACAACGACGACGCTTCAGCGTGGGGAGACCTGACTTCGTTGATGCCGTACCTTCGTCGCTGTTTGGGCTGCTGTGCGTGTGGTTGTGTACTGCAAGAAGCCACCGTTGCCGCACAGTGCGGCCACAGCTACTGCCGTCGGTGTGGTGAAATCGGAGAGAAACCGGTGTTGAGGATAACGTGCAAACAATGTCGCAACAGAGACAACCTTGTGCCTGATGAACAGATGCGCACAATTGTGTCATGCTACAGAGCTGTGTGTACTCTTGTACACACGTCCACAATTTCTAAGAATAGAGAACTATCGATGCAGCACAATGCCTGTGCGGCGAGTGGCGTCGTTGAGAAATTAATAGATGAAATTGTTCAGGGGAAGTCATTGCCAAGCTTGGAGATCTTACCAAAGACAAACTTTCCGCCATGTCATATTCAGCGAGCTGCTGAGCAGAGACGAGAGGCTGTTGCCAGGCAGGTTGCAGACTGTGAAGACTCAAACAGTTCTCTGGTAGCCCAGCTGAGTGCTGGACTCATCAGAGAGAGAGAAAGGAAGGAGAAATGAGCATCGGAATTGACAAATTCTGCTACATACAGATTTACTAAGAGCTTGATTATTGAATTATTTTATATATTAAATTAAATATATAAACCAAACTGACCAGTGTCTAGTTCCGGGTACTTGGGACGCAGATTTTGGTTACAGACACGCCCTCCTTCGTTTTTGGCTCGCGTGCCTCACAACCCTTTGAATCCGTTTGGCGCTCTTCGAGTTCTTTTTTTTTTATGCCCAACACTTGTTGTGTCGAAACTACTTTTCAAGCAATAAAGTTTAAGTAGCTCCAAATGGACTGCCTCGCAACAAAGAAGCCACACGTAAAGCTCTCAAGCTTTGCACTTCAATGGACTGATTTGGTCTCAGAAACGTCAACAATGCGGGTCTCGCACTACTGAGTCTTTTTGACAATAAACTTTTAATTAATTAACGCGACTTTAATTTCTCTGTATATGAAAATATTCGCACGTGAGGATCACGTGCTCAACATACGGGTATCCTCATATATGTTGCGGACAAAGCTGTTTGTCATTTGGATTCGAAACTAGACACATTTCATGGTAAGCAACAAGTGTTTTTTACTTCTCCTTCTGTTGAACTACTCTAGGATAAGTGTTTAGGGGTTGCATACTGTCTACTAGCATCACACAGGCAATGTCTGTGTACTCGATCGTGTATCGTGTATTGTATTGTATGTACGTACTGTCCCAACCAGTGTGCCCATCCAGTAGCTAAACGATTGAGACAGATGAAAGCGTTCCAACCGCTTAGAAACGCTTGTACACATGTGTGTAGACACCGCTTTCTTGCATGACTGGTTGCATGGCCTAGATCTGTTTTCCTGTTTCTTCGTGCGTGGGCATGTAGCATAAGTATCGACATGCATATGATTTCGTCATAGGAGGCGGAGAGGCAACCTACCACCCTTCATGAAGATGTTCAGTTGAAATTGTCTGATGAAGAACACTCTTTCCTGAACAAGCTGGACAGGTGATGAACACAATAGTATTAATTAGATTAACAATTAGTTAACTGGAAATAGTAGCTAGACTGTCACTTTAATAGTGTTTATCTGTCTGTTTGTTTGTCTGTCTTCCGAAATTAAACCTACTCCAGCTTTTACAAAATTAAACACTTTCGTACTATTTTTCTTAACTTAAACCAAAAGTGTATACAGCTGGTTTCTGATATGTACGTTTCTATTTTCCAGCCGTAACTTCCAGTTTCTCTTCCTAAGTAAAATGTTCAACACATTCCAGACAGAAAAGCAGACAATAGAGAAGGCAGCAAGCAGACACTATATCAATTGAAGTGTGTGTAACTATGGACATAATACTAACAGGGCATTAAGGTTTACCAAGTGTTGGCAGCACACTGCGAAAAGGACGTTGACTGCGTGTCTTTTCTCTGCAAACTTGGACACTTTCATCTGTTGCTGGAAGAATTCTCGAAAGGTGTTTCTTGTTGCATCTTGATTAAGAATGTTGAACTTATTGTATAATTCATGTCTAGCTCTTTCTGCATATCAGAAATGCCTTCAGTTGGAGAGAGAATACTTGAAGGTACCAATATGTCCAGTGATAGTACGATAATTGGTACAATTTCTCTCTTTAAGAATTCTGTTTTCCTTTATGGATTGGGAATGGTCTACTTTCACTTCAACACTTTTGACTGGCACGTGTTGCTGTTTCAGAGTCAGACGTCATGCCTTCTTTACTTTGTTAATTGGCTTTATTTGTGCAGTGCAATACAGTCATTTCAACAGCTGCTTCTTATTGACAAATCTTTCACTCACTCGACTGAAGTTCATGTTCGGCTGGCAATAATGTACAAAGTTAGAGGAGACTTTCAACCAAGTTTGGATGTTAGTGCATGCCTTAGTCTCTGGCATCACGAGACTTATTAGTGTTGCTAGAGCTTTGTTGAAATTAATACATTTGTGTTGTGTTTTGCAGCATTTTCAGCAGGCATTGTCTTATTGGAACTATTCTACATTAATTCCACTTCAAGGTGTCATACAGAGTAGAATATATTTAAAATATCTTATACCTATGCAGCAACGACGGTCTTTCATCCTATAGTCATGTAATTATACTATTAAAATTTATTTTATTTTATTGTTATTGAATGCCCTTGTTAAAATCTAGTGGCATGGTTTGTGGCAAACAGTAAATCTCATAACACTATAATGGCTATAGGTTTCTCTATTTACAGCCCTCAGTTGCAAAGCAATTCTTAACTGCATAGCTTGCAAAGTCATGCAAAATGTTTATAACATTTATACGAGTAGGTAAAGTTGATTTTGTGATGATGTGATAGAATGATCTAATGAATCCTAATTTAGAAAATGAAGGCTTTTAGATAGACTCTGCCACTATTATTAAATATATATCATCCTGTTTAAATTCACCAGTAGGTCACTTGCAGTTTCATTAAGGGTCTGATCAGTGTTTTCTGTTTAGTGCAATTCCATATTGCTCATCTCCTTGAAGTGCAGGTAATACATTTGCTCTAATTCACTATGATTAGTATGTTGGAATAACAATGCATGACATCCTGATTGTGAGGTAATACGTTATCTAATGTATTAATGCATTCATTCTACACAATAGTTATCTTCAAGAATCTTATAATTCTTTCATTAAAATTTTCTGCTATGCAAGCGACAGTCAATTCTAAATTCTAATTATCTTGTATAAGGAATTCTGTTTTTTTTGCAAGGGCAATGTAAAGGCCGCCATGGGTATTTACCAGAAGATTTTGGAGTCTCCTAACTGTACTACTGAACTAAAGGCAAGCGTGTACAGACAACTTGGTCAGTTAGCTTAACAAATGGGAAGGCCTGTGTGTATGAATATCATGACTGTAACGTTGCATATGAAGGTTGGCTGCATCTTAGATGTCAGGTTGGTTCAGAGGATGTTGGGGCAACAGCTAAGGCTGTAGAGCTACTCCATAAGTCTGTTGACTTGGATAGAGAAAGTTGGGAAACTTGGTACTACCTTGGAAGGTGCTTAGTCGTTTGTCAATCTGCTATGACTTTGTGTCGTTCACTTTGCTTGTGTTACAGATGCTTTGCATCCAAAGGCGAAAGCAGTTATGCGTTTTTGTGTTACCGACATTCAATAGAAAGGAACGAATCTAGTGCAGACACGTGGTGCTCCATCGGGTAAGGTGTCTAATGAAGAATAATTTAATACGGGTTGGTAACACAAGCTTTATAATAATTCAATGTTTGTGTGATCATTTGTCTTGTCTTATCTCAGTAATTAAGGCAGGTTAATACAAACTTACAATGGCATCATCCGTAGTAAGGAGATTTGAATGATTTGCTGGTAGTCGTTGCAATCTTCTGGTTGTACCATTCAGAGTGAATGGAATCCTAGAAAGGTTTGCAATCAGTGTCGTGATGTTGTTTGCCATATGAATTCACAGAGATGTCTACTTTTCTGGGGGGGGGAATAGTTCCCTATATACATCCCTTCCAGCAGCACTTGGATACAGACACTGTATTGCATTACTATGCCTATACACACCTCAGTGTATGATGCAAGACTTTAGTTAAAAATAAGTGTCATTGGCATGATTGCCAATGGTGCCTTAATGGAAGCCTCTAATAGTAATTTCAGGCACAGACGATGCTCTATGCACTGAAGGAGCACTTTAATTAAACGAGTGCTTTGTAATATATTTCATATAAATAGAAATCAGAATGGAGGTAGGTCATGCATATACCTGTGTATGTTGTCCAGATGTGCGTTTTCATGCACTCACGAGAATCATATTGCCTTGTGTTGAAACAGTCGCCGGGTTATGTGTAGGGTGTTGTATCAACAGCAAATGCAAATGGCGGATGCTCTGCAGGCATACATATGTACGGTTCAGCTCAACAGCCAACACGTCGTCGGATGGATTGATCTCGGTATCCTGTATGAGTCTGTCGATCAATTGAGGTAAGTTTCTATTTGCTGACGGTTTGTGAACGGTTGTAACCAATCACTGTGCAGGGATGCATTGAAATGCTATCATCAAGCAATGTTGTACATGCAACGTGAGTGATTTTACAGAGAGTCAGATAGTTAGTCAAACCATTTTGACACGTTGAATTCAATAGCAAGCATCGAGAGGACATCACTGGAGTCCCGAATTCAGACTTTGCATTTGCTTTCTCGGGTATACAACTCCCCTAAAGCGGGCACAGAAAAGTAGTCACAAAGTTGATGCTTTTTCTGATGTTATCCTATTGTGTGTTGGTTTGTGTAGAACTTTGCCTAACTTGGACAATGCTTTTAAGCTAGTAATTCCGTTAGAGCTAGTGGAAAGAGCCTACAAGAAAGGATTAATTAGTGACAAATCAGTGGTATGGAGACCTTGAAAATACCATGTTATAGTCATGATGTCATTGCTGCTGTTGTTATACGCTAGTGTCCATCTACTCCCGACTTCTCACAAATTGCTTTTCCAACTGATGTTGCATTGGACATTACATCGATGATGGTATATATATAACAGTGACTGGTTTACTAAACTGTTGTGTGTAGGGTAGGCTAGTTCTTTGTATTAGTAAAACTGCCGTTGCTGTAGCCGAGCGAACCAGAGTGCCAGTTGCGAGCTGCTGGTGCTCTTCCTGTGACATCTCCTTGGTCGATTCACGATAAGGTCGTTTCACCTGCAAGTGCTGCACCTCACGGTCTTGGATTGTTGTCTGTAAATTTGCCATCAACTATCGGAGCTGTCGAAAATATGTCTGTACAGTATGCAAGCAAGAGCGATAGGCAAACAATGTGGCCAGCATCTGCACACGTACAGCCATCGATGGTGGCTGTAAGTAACCAACCACCGCGCGATTTCTTGCCGAATCCGGTGGCATTTACAGGGAACAGCAGTGAGCAGAGAGTTCAGCCAGTGGCAACACAATCGGACCAACAGTTTGATTTGAGTTCTTGGTCTGGGGTATCATCAACTAGGCCAGCGAGTGGATCATCTGAACTGCTTCATCTACTAGACCTTCAACCAACAGATCCTCTTCCTGATATTAATCCATCTGTTACAAATTTGTTTTGTCCGGTGTCGGTGGGTTCTCTTACCAGTCCGAATCTGTCTGCTCTTTTGTCGACCTCAAAACAGGTTGTACAGTCACCTAATGATGTGTTGGACACTACCACGATGGGAGACAACACGACAGGCTTGGTTTCGAAGGGCAATGGTAGATTTAGTGAAGTTGATCGAAATCTTGCAGTGCCGAATTGGATTACTCCGACTGTGTTTGATCTAAACTATGTGAACAGTGCTGATGAAAGTGAATACATGCAACGGTCCCCCATGCTTCCACCTGTACCGCCACCACGGTGTCCAAATCTTCACCCCGAAGTGCCGACTATGGATGTATGGTTTCATTTCTCTTGCAGAACTTGACTGAGTCTGTCATTGTGCTGTGTGAAGGTACAATTGATGATGAATAGTCACCACCCTTACCTAACACGTTACAGTTACAATCCAAATCATCCAATTGTATTGATCCGTTCTTTAGCCCAAGCTGTCAATATCGGTACGTGATAATGTCATCAGTTGATACCTTCATATCATATAAACATGTGTAGATCTTGATGTGTTTTCGAGTAAATCATTGGCTCGTGCAAATAGGAACCATCTGATTGACATTAGAATTCAGGTTAGAAAGTGCAGTTGATGTTGCTTGCTGTTGAATTAATGACGTTTTGCGGCAGAGGAAACAATCACCTGATGAAAACTGGGACATGGCAAACAAGCGGCAGGTTTGGAAATTTGAAAGTACGGGAGCTGAAACGACGATTGGTGAATATGCATTATACCAGGAAAAATATCCAAACACGGACTTGCCCACTGTAAGAAGCATAACATTGAATTTCCGTTGTAGCAGTAGCTTCTGTGGGTACCGAAAGTCTAGCCCCATCCTGGCGTCATCAACATGCTTGCTGTGTTGATGAAGGGCGATGGGGTTGTCCTGGTTGCCTAACCTAATACGCTATTAGTGAATGATGGCACTCGTGTTTCTTGTACAGGGTGATGCTAATGATGGGGCAACTCGACAACCTCCACAGTCAGAAATTCGTCTCGAGATCAAATTTTTCATCACATAATCGAATGTTGTGTAGATTACAGTTGTTGTCACCTTCGTCAACGAAGAGACTAGATGAAGCGTCGCCGACTACTATCAAGTTTGGTACCAATGCGGATCTATCAGATATAGACAAGTTTGTTGCTGATGTGACACTGTTTAAGTACTCTGTATTTGCATGTATGCTGCTATGTAGATGGGCTGCACAGCTAGCTGAGTTACAGAAGCTTCCTGAGTTCTTGAAGGTTGTCTAGTCTATTGTGCATCTGTTCTGTTGACAGTGAGTGTCATCTAGGTGTTGTCCGAGTTTAACATGCTGAGCTATGTTGACCACACAATTCTGGGTGTTAACTCGGTGCAATTATACATGAAAGTTCCTGGATGCAGAACTTCAGGTAAGACTTATATACAAAAACTCCTCCTACATCTTTGTATAAGTGGACTGGGCCAGACACAGACTGAGTGTGACAGACTGAGTGTCAGACTTAGGACCCTGTGAAATGCCAAGGAGATGTTTGAAGATTTAAGAGTAAGCCCACGCGGCACTATTCAATCAAATGGATGTCAATTGTATGAACAGTGAATCAAAACCAGTGACTAGTGGTGTCCCTCTCTTCCTTCATTCTTGTTATTGCTTTAATGGACATTTCCAGACTTGTGTAAATGTACACAGGGTCTGACCCTGGCCTGGTTTATAACATACTCGTGTCCTGTAGGTTTTATGATTATTTGAGTTGCAACGTTGTTATAGGTCACCAGGAAAACAACAACTTTTGCTCTGTGAATCTGAATATTGGTCCCGGGGATACGGAATGGTTTGCAGTTCCTAATCGGTATTGGGGTGTCCTCAACACCTTCTGTGAGAAGTAAGATGACGTCGACAACTGATTTGTCCACCAAATGGTTTTGATTTGACTTTGCAGACACAAGATCGATTTCTTGTGTGGATCTTGGTGGCCAGTGTTGGAAGATCTGGAGAAGGAACGTGTTCCTGTTTATCGATTTCTGCAGAAGCGTGGGGATCTTGTCTGGGTCAATCCTGGAACGCCTCACTGGGTCCAGTCGACGGGAATCTGTAACAACGTGGCATGGAATGTTGGTCCCTTGACTGGGCATCAGTACCGTATGGCAATGGACAGATACGAGTGGAACAAAATAAGACGTAAGTATAAACAGTGTTGTCTTGAGTTTTTTCTGGACCAAACTGTTTTCTAGATGTCAAGTCGATTGTCCCCATGATTCACATGTCATGGAATGTTGCCCGGTATGTGAAAGTTACGGATGCAAACCTGTATTCCCAACTTCGGTAAGTTACTACATTTTGAATGCCATTCTGCCTGCACTACTGCATGTAGTCAATGGCCAACATGGATTTCTTTAGCCTCACACTAAATTTCGAGAACCTGTCACCTACATTATTGCACAAAACAAAAATGCAACTGCCAACAGATTAAAAAGTATAGCTAACCAGTGAAAACCATCTTGCATGAGGAACTACTACTATACTGTGAGCAACCCGCTAAGTAAAGAATTGCTTTAGTATGATCGTATTTGCACTCCGAACCTACACTTACTAGAAGCAGGCTGTTAGGTCTGACTTTGTCCCACTGCTTATCTGCACTGCATGCAAAGACTGCTTTGTTTGCATGCACACACGAGTGTTACCTTCACTGTTTGCATTTTGGGACATCTAAAGCGGTGCCCAAGATGAACTACTTTTTTACCCTGGAACGAAAGAATGTTGGCTAAATTAGCTACTCGTATCCCTTTGGTGGTTACCATACATGAAAAATGACCATTCACATTGCACTACTGCATTGCACTTGTCTCAAGTTGCTATCATCTGAAATCATCAGTCAATTGACAGTGTAAGGTGTTGACAGTTCTATGATGATACGCAATGGAACTATAACTATTATGTTGAACTAATGAAATGTTTGGTGCAGAGAATGTTTGTCGTGGTCACTCCAGTTCTGTGAATACCAAGTGAAACGATTAAAAGAGGATGGTGTGAGCATTCAATGGTACGGTCGGAATCCGGGAGAGCCAACTCACTACTGCTCGGTGTGTGAGGTGAGTTGATACACCTCCAAGCATTTGTTCACAATGCAATAGTCCACTGGTTCGTGCCGTAGGTCGAGGTGTTCAACATTTTGTATGTGTCAAGTAAGACTTCTAAAGGAGAGCACTATGTCCTGTGTGAGCAATGTACTAGAGAATCAGACCCTCGTATTAGTGAGCACACTGTTGTAAATCAGGTGAAGCCAATGTTTATGCATCAGATTTTGACCAGTTTGTTTACTGACTTGAATTCTGTTTTCAGTTCAGCATAGAAGACTTGAAAGTAACTTTGAACAACTTTATTCTTCACACCGCTCGATAGATCCAATTAATATGGTGTCCACGTATTGTTTATCGTTACTTCACGTATTGTGTCAAAAGTGATCCTTGTGTTGATCTCTGTCACCACATGAGCAACTTCATCTGTTCAAAACTAACTAAGGTGCTTCCCACTGTATGTAAACTTACTATTTTGTAATTTGTATTGACAAGTGTTTAATACTTGAAAAACTTGGGGTAATGCCATAAAAACAGGAAGTTGTGAAATGCTGTAATGGGGCCAGTAATCAAAGGAATGGTTATTGAGTTCTGGAGGAGTGACATCTGTTTCATGATTTTAGTTGAGAGTAATTACACCACAGATTTTTCAAGCACCATTGTTGTTAATATCGTAGATGTGACTGCACCTAAGCAAGTTTGTGTCAAATGTATGTGTTTAGAAATGTGATTTCATTGCTGTTTCGTGCAGGGTATGATGACAATGGCCCTGTCTAGTGCCCCTGCAATCTTGACAGTTTGATACAAGGCTGTCTGGCTGTCAGAGGTCAATTGTTTGCTGTTAGTGATTGCATGTTCTCAATCCAGATTATCCGGATATTGACAATCACTTATGAATTTACTTGCAGAACCTCTTAACTGCACATTCGATCTACCTACATGTATTTTGCATTATTAGAGTTTGCTGTGTAATAACTACTACCTAAATTGCTATTGCATAGTAGACATTACAGAAAAGCCACATAAACACGTCACGAAAATGCCTCAGGTGTAGTTGCAAGCAAAGACATTCCAGCATGTACACGACATGTGTCAACCTAGCACACAGCTGAATTGCAGCAATATCAACAATTCACTGTCACTTCTGTCGACCTTTGGCTTTTCCTCCTAACTTTCTAGCTTCAGCAAAATATTTTCCCATTTCTTTTCTTTTCCCAAGTCTTCGACATGCGTGTCCCATATCAGTGAGGCAAGTGGCCATCTTCTTCTTAAGAGAATCATTGGGTGTTGGCTGATCCGTATAAACTTTCATACCCTTCTGAAGACACTTCAGTTCAGCATCAAACTTTTCCTGATTACGATATGAATAAGCTTGAGATGAGTACAGTTCTGCTATTCTCAGGTCAGGGTAGTTTCCTGTGTCTTGTGCAGTTTCTTCTAAAATTTTCTCTGCTTCCTCAAACATGTCAAGAGCAAGTTGCACATTGCCTGGATCATTGCCAGCCATGTCGTTATAAACTCGACCAATTCCAATGTAGGTTTGAGCCACATCAGGGTGACTAGAGTCAATCTTTTTTTGGAGAGCTAGTGCATCACTGAAGTGCTCAAGACTCTTCTTGGTGTCCTTCGTATCCTTATATAGGTATAGTCTTCCAAGGCTATAGTTCAGTTTAGCATATATTGGGTGCTGTGTGACTTCATAAGAACAACACAATCTCAGTCCCTCAAGGTACTCACTTTCAGCTTTTTTGCGTTCACCTTGTGTTTGTAAATTTCCCCCTATCCTGTGATGTAACCAGACATAAAGTAGGGCATCCGGTCCCAAGAAGTGACAAAAGTGTGACTTACATTCATTCAACATGTGATTCGCATCATTGAACCTATTTTGTCTAGAATACAGTTCTCCTAGCTTTCTACACACAGATCCAGTGCGTCGTCGAGTACACTTTGTTTCATCATCTTCACTGAGCTCTGTTAGATGTTGAAGATCAACGTGTAGTAAATCATAGGCCTCTTTTAAACACTTCTCTGCTTCAGAAAAACCAGTATGGTGTTGACAAAGTAGAATTGTTCCCATAACTTCTAAACATCTCGCTTTTCTTTGGTTGCTTTCTGATGACTCACTGCATTGCTCCAAACTCTGTGTTGCCTCTTGCAAAGCTTCAATAAATTTCCCTTGGCCACAAAGTATACTTGCCATTTCCAGTTTTCCTTGCCAAACATTGCCAATGGATGTGTCTTCGCTAACAATCTTGAGAAGGCATTTCAACGTGCAACGTCTTTTCTCATGCAAAAATCGAAATGACAAAAGACAGTTGACATCTTCTCGAAACATGGTGTCTACCAGTTCACTGCTTTTCTGAATTAGAACCTCGTTTTGAGGGTCTGTAAGCTGTGTGAGAAACTCCTTAACATTACTGTATTCCTCATCTAAAGCACACAGTCCTACTTTATCTGTTGGAGTTTTCCTCGTCTCTTGCTCTCTTGCAGTCTTTGTAAGAAAGCGTGCAAAGTATAGTAGGAAGGCCCTTGTTACCTTACGAAAGAGATCCACGTCCTTTTTCAAAAGACCAAATGCGTGTTCTCTCATATACGAATGCAGTCGATATTGTGGATTGTTTAGGTCAGTGGAGTCTCGACATTTTTGCAGAATGTGCCATCTTTTCAACTTCCCGGTCAATTTGGAATTCGCTTCCCTTCCCGACTTTTGTCCAGAAAGAAACTCTGAGTGCACTTCCACACAGACTGCATGAAACGAATCCTGAGAAATTTTTCCATGAAAAATTGATGCAGAGATAGCAGACAAATATTCCAATTCTCCTTCCTTCTTAAGAAGATTAAAGAATTGACAAAATAATTCATTTAATCCCTCTTCATCGCCATCAGAATCAGACAGTGCCCTTTCACGACCACCCTTCAACAACTGCAGCAGCTGATGTGGTGTGCATCCTTCATCTGCCATCATGCAAGATGCCAAATTTAGAGCATAGGGATTGCCATCTAATAGATCCCTGATATCCACTATCTCCTTGCATGATGCATCAACTTCTGTCTCTTCCAGTGGTTGCTTGAGAATTTGAAGAGCACATTCCTTACTCAATGGTTCTAGTGTATCTACCTTCATAGGCTGTTTTATTTCTTTCCTTGTCATCTGGACTTGTGATGTCAACAAAAATCTAAGTTCTCCGTTTGCCCTTCGAGCCATTGTAAGGAAAGAGTTAATCATGTAGGGCTTGGCATTCTCACATGCATCAATAAGAACAATAGCATGCGATGGAAGCACATTGAAAAGAGACTCCACACCATCCTTGCCAGGTGGCCCATGCCACCTTAGGCGTGAACAGACTATCTCATATAGATCATCTTCTTTTTCAACTGCAGTATCAAACCAAATCAAATAACATTTTGCTTTAGGTTGACAACGACAATTGTCAAGATAATGTGCACAAACAGCATTGGCCACAGTTGATTTTCCAATACCGGGTGGGCCTGTTATTAGACTGACAATTCGCTTACCACTATGCAGTGCCACAGCTAGAGATTCAACAATCTCATCTCGTCCCAAAAAGGGATCACCAACATTTGGAGTATAACATCGAATCTCATCTGTACATACAATACACATAACTATCATGAATACATGTGTGCATATCCATGCATACATGTATGTATAACAGAATATTATAGTTCCTCTTCATTACACTGCCTCTACCTGTTGCTTTTCGTTCTCCAAAGTAACCAAAGCACAACTCTGCTGTCCTTATTAACCTGAGGCACCCATACACTAGGGTTACAGTATGTGTCTGTATGGATGTCTGGCCAATTAGAATGCAGCACATGCGCTCATTGTTATTGCTGGTGTTAGTGTGCCAGTCGATGTGATGATATTGCTGGTGCTAATTAGGCCACACCAAATATATTTTGTGTTTCATGTCAAACTCATCTTTGTCTATTAAGTACTACATTGTAGTCATCTTGATTAATACAGTCAGGTTTTTGATAATCCTTCTTTGCTCTTGATGCAGGGATGATGAACAACAGGGTTTTGCCTGCGCAATCAGCACATACAGGCAAACCACCTTGTACTTCTGGGGTTAGTAGCAGTTTGAGTAGAGTGTGAAACACTAAAGGAACAAAGGGCCGCTTGGCACGCGGCTCAGCAACGGTAGAATCCAAGTCCAACTCAAACTTGTTATACCGGCAGCTAGAAAAAGGCATAAGCCCATGTTCTCATTTAAAGGTACACTTTCCAGTCACCTTTTCCAGCTGTCCAAAACAAGTGCTGTAGCAGATCCAACGTGGCTTTCAAGTTTGCGACCACGCCTCTCAAAGAAATTGGGGTCTGACGATTTTGTCATAGAATTTTTGTAAGATGTGTTGTTCTTGCATTCTATGGAGCTCCTGAGGCAAGGTACAGGTCAAACCCGACCAGCACTCCACGCAAACACCAGCAATTGGCATGTGACACATGTGTACGACACATGCACATGCATAAGCATGTAGAGGGTGCTGCACACTTCAGCTTGTTACTGTTGAACTCCTGTGTTACAGTACAGGCAAGACAAGTGACGTAGAGAGCCTGTACGCGTACATGAGCACTACAGGAACATGAAATAGAAGTTGTATATATAGCACTGTAGCTAATATTCAATATTAATGAAGCAAACTAAATTGTTACATTCCCAAAAAATCAGGGCGGTCTTAGATGCAAAACACAAAATATATTTTTGATGTGGTCTTAGCAGAGCAGTGTACATCTGGCAGTCGTGTCGTTTTTGTGTGTGAAGTGACTGTTCAATGTTGTTGCCGGCCAAAATCAGTTGTAGCAGTCAAGGGTTAGCACTCTAGTGCTTCTTCATTTATGTTATGTTGCTTGAAAGTCTTTGAAAAAGGTTACATGTGTTACTTAGTAATACCTGCTGTTGGCAGTCGGTAGTTGTGGATATGATTTATCTCCACGTGTAAATTGTCTCCTGAAAAACTGTTGTCAGCAAAGACTGTATATGACCTATTTCCTGTTGTGTCGGAGGTGTTCAGAAGCGTGGATACACCATCTAAGAATTTAGTGTTACAGTCAAGCAGCAAGTAAACATTACATATAATTTTCACTACCTTCACATGATGTTGACAAAGCACTTGCTGATTCAAAATTACTCATTTGCTGTAACTCTACCTTCTTTGCTCCTTTAACTGTTGCTTCTTGGGTTATACCACACATGACGGCAGAGTCTAGAAAAACGTGAAGAAGCATGTCATAAGACCCGGATGTAACATCCCGTGGGTCAGTGATCTGTGTGCTCATGAGAGTGTTTTCTTGTGTAAGGCAAGCTGAAAGTATAAAGAAAATGTACCGCAAACAATCTTCTTAGATAGAGCGCTCTAAAATTTACAAACTTAGAAACACCTAGACTGGTTTCGTGTAGCCAGACTGCTCTCCTCTCGCTTCTGTAAGGGGGGGGGGGGGAGAACTCTCGTTACATAGACTAACTTGTTCTAGATATCTCACTATAGAGTACTAAGAGCAAGTCACTGTCTGCGCATTCTGTTGACAGCGATTTATCTTGTGCTTTGTATAACCTAATCATAAACCGTTCGCCGTTAAAGGGTTGGACATGCACATTTGAGCCGATCTCAAGTAGGGTAATGCTGGTGTTGTAGCTACAGCAAGTGACATACAGTGTATTCAAGTGCCATAGCAAGAAAATCAATTTCGATTGCCTGTAAATGCTCCCTAAAATTTTAGTGCTGTTTATAGGTTGCACATGCACAAGGTCAATAGACAAAACTACAAAGCTGGCTATTTAGGTGTCGATTGACGGGCACAGCGAGCAGTGTAAGCTTTAATGCAAAATTTCGGTGCTCACTGTGAACTGAGTGTGCTAGCTTACGGAGGAAGCGGAGGAAGACATGACTAGGGTAGATACCACATACAGGAACGAGACGTGTGCTTTCCTGGTTACAAGCATAGCATAAGGAACCCCAATCCGGCTCAAAGTGCTTGTTGAATTTTATCAAAACTGCAGTGGAGCAACCTCAGTTTCGCATAATTGAGATTTTAGATGAAAAAGTCCAAGAATTATATCTAAAAGGCCTAGCTACTAGACACGGTCTAAACACTGATTCACAATATCTAGAGACAAGCCGGACAGCCCTACAGCTGTCTGCCATTGTCCCGCTGTGTTTACAATTTATCATCAGGTGACAAATCGGAATAAACGTCCACGCTGAAGAAAAATGCTTCTTTTGTGCCTGTTGTGGCGTTACCACTGCAACAAAGCTGTGAGAAAGAAAAACATTAATTGTGCCATTTTACATGTCGCTGATTGGGTGACACGGCTCCATCACTTCCTATTGCAGTCCAGCAACTTCGGGTTGAACGGAACAAAATAGAATCGATTCTAATACTATCCATCCGCCAACGCTCTGACAAGCAATCCGGCTGCCATAAGGTTCGAGCGGTGCCTTTGATGTGGTCAGCCAGAACAGAACGGATTGCTCTCCTGTAGATATTGTATAGTGAAGCAGCCGGCTGCCCTAACGCAACCTCTTACTGCAACTTCTTGATCCTTCCAATTTCAGGAGAAACTTCAGTCACTCTGCCTTCAGTGTGAATTAGAGCGTCTACATCCTCGCAGTTACTGAGTGTTTGAAAAAGTACACCTTTTCAAAGTGATGAAATGCGCATGCGCTAGCGTGCCCCTTTAAGTTTTGAAAACGAACTATACATGTAAGTATCTTAGTCAGTCAATAACAAATTATGGTTGTTTATGATGTAGACGGCTATTAATAAAGTCAGAAAGACATCTGTCTCCTTGAAAAATCATGCATGCCCCATTGCATGATATAATAAAGTCTGTTGCCATGCTGTACATTTGTCTAGACTTTTTTGCTCAGAGATTTCATCCGATTGGCACTTGATACCCTATTACCTAGCCTCGCCCCAGACGCAGTGGATTGCACATTGCGTCTGGGGCAATGGTACGTATTTACCTCACCTTTGTTTCCCCCCGGGGATTTACCGGCATGCAGCAAACTACGTAGTGAAAACAAGCTATCAAGCTCTGCCACAAAAAGCGATTTGTTCCTTGCATGTTTACTTCCATGACAGCTAGGGTTTCGACAAATACGTATTGTCTAGCTAGGACTCGGCGTTTCAGTAGACGGTCTGAAAACTCCGTTGGACGTGTTACTCACGAATGCGAGGCGCCCACGGATACCGTACAACTAGTAACCAATGTAATTGTGTTACTGAAGTATCAATTTATTTAATCTACATGCACTGTCTCACCTTCCTCAGGAGCTGCACCCACCAACTGTTCATGCCCCGCATCAACGATGTCTACTTTCTCCGCCATGTTGAGAGCATGCGCAAGAGCTAGTCTCGCGTAGCCAGACCTTACCTGCCATACTTCCGGCGGAATTTGGGATCAGCCCACAACCATAAATTTGCTATTTTGCAGGCATTGAGTAGTCTCGCGTAGCCAGCCCTTCTGGCCGCGTCATACTTTCGGGCAAAAAAGGTGCCAACAATGAAAAATTCTTGCCAATATTAAACTGTGAACTTTATGAGCTACGGACACAATCACTTTATCTGTACATCGGCGGTTGGCTTTTGACAGCAGCATGTCTGAGTCAGAAAACCAAACATCCAATGTAGCCTCGCAAGCCAGGCTCTTCCGCGCAGTCGCTGAAAAGTCGCTTCTTTCACAGCAACAGATAACCTTCAGGTGGAGAGTGAGAGCAGACAGTAGTCATAATATCTAACACAGTTCATATCAAGAACAAATCTGAGTTAACTAAGAAACACAAATAAATAATGAAAATGATGGGCAGACATGTTCCACCAAGACATGACTAAAAACAGCTTCTGCGTGAGGTCTACATCCAATGTCGCACAATGCCTCAATTATTGATTGCTGATTGGCTTTGTCCCCAAACTTCTTTGTCCACATGTCCAATACTGTTTGACTTTGCAGGAATAAATCATCTGTTTTCACCTTTTATCACATTTATCTTGTTGACCGAGAACAAAGATGGTGAAAGAACTGAAACAGATTTCTTCCAACGAGCACAGATTTTGCAAGCTACCTTCACCATCTCGTTGGCTAAACATTTGCTGAATGAATTGCAAAACAGCAATGATGAGCTTTACCACTGCCAGTCCAGGCAATCGAATGACCAACAGACAACTGTTTGAGGGCAAAATTTGCACAATTTCTACTTCTGATTCCTGAATTTGAGTAGCACCAGAGATAATATTTATTACCCCATTGACCTGTTTTCTAATCTGCTCCTCCTCAACTCTGCTGACAAGAATTGTAATCAAAGCCTTGAGAGCAACAAGAATCCTCTTGCCCATTGAGAAAGGAGGTGGATGACGTGCACGACAACATGTGATACTTTCCTCAGGAATGCCAAGTCCATCAGCCAAAGCAAGTGCTAGTTGCTCGTTGAGATTAGACTGTTTGAAGTCTTCAAATAACTCTTCTTTCACCAAAAACTGAACAGACTTTCTATTCAATCTCGTTTTCTCAGACAAACTGACACTTGAACCACACTCTTCTAAAAATATAAAACAGAAAGACACAAGCTTAGACAAAATTTCAAGTTATAATTTAGCAACTTATTTGAACATGTCCAAACTAGATGATTGGCTAACTACTGTAATAAAAATAATAAAAATTGTTACATCTACTGGCTAAAATTTCAATCACCACATGCACCAATTTAGCCTAAAATGACGACACAGCTGTAGGCGAGAAGGGTCTGGCTATGCGAGACTAGCTGTATAGCCCCTAGTTGTTGTCATGGTTACTACAGTACCTGTGACAAGTGGCAGAGACTTTGACTCACAGTAACAAAAAGGTTATGTTGGTGTTGGGGTGCAGGTGCCAAGTAGCTAAAATATATGTTAAGACGAGTTTAGTTTGGCTCATATTTATCATCACTTGGTTTTTCTATTTCAAGAGAGTCATTAACTATTGCAGACATATATATATGAGTGGAGGCAATAGTTAGATATGATAAATGGTTGCTTGCTTTGAGGGATTTGTGGTCAGCAGCTCCAAGTTGCATTGCTATGTTACCTGGCAGCAAGTAACATATTTCACTAAGGGACCCTAGTGGTATCCTGTGGCAACAGGACTTGATTCCAAGACTGGGGCAGAGGTATCTTATCTGCTTGGATGGAGACTGAATATGTACCAGGTACTCCGAAAGCAGAGGCCCATGGACAGAATCTGGACTGGATTGAGACATCTGTGTTACAAAGGTCAGTCTCTTTGTTGCAGCGATATGTGATGGTTGGCCTGGGTGCTTTATCAGCCAAACTGTGTCTCTCTCCGCAGAGTGCCTGGAATGTTGGCATGCACAGTGAAGGAGAATTAACCGATTATATAAAGGTTGAGCAAGTTGGTTGTTTAAATTTCTTAAGTTATACCCGTTTAGTGCAGGTGGAAACAAGTCAATTTTCGACCTGTTTAGTTTGAACAAGTTCATGTAGCAATAGAAACATAGTCTACTAAACTTATGTAATTCTTCGAATTAGTTCCTGTCCAACAGACTATGTACTTATCACCATTCAATTTAATAGTTCTTATCTAAAGTAGAAAGAAACACAGTTCCTCTGTCTTCTTTGTCATGTTACATCAATTACAAAGGTTTGGAAAGAGGCTACACATGTTTATAATACCTGCTGGTGGCTCTCTTTTCTGATAGAGAACCGTGTTGTCTCCTGAAATAGAGTTTACAGCAGAACTGTTACTGGAAATCAAATCACTTCCTGCTGTGCTTATGCTTTTTGGACAAACTAGTAAATTCTCTAAAAATTTAGAGATACCTGTAGTACATTCAACTGAGCTACAAGACATCATGACCGCATTACCTTCACAAGTTGACGAAGTAGTTATTGAAGATTCCACATTGCTTGGTGACTGTAACTCTACTTTCGTCGTGTTTTTACCCATTGGTTCTAACACTGGAGTCTCACACAAGCCAGTATAAGCTAGAGGAAACATATTTTGACATCATAATCAAATTATAAAACCCAGATGTAATGCCAGTATACTGTTGTGCATAATTGTAAAAGACAATTAACGATTTGTAGCTTTTAGCATAGCAGCGTTTCTCAGTTGATGTAGCATGTAGGGTAAGTTGGAAGCATGCACACGTAACAGAGAACATATGGTGCAAACTGATCAACACATGTGAATTTGACAGATTTATATGATCAAGCCTAGCATCAAGCCATTCTAACAGTCAAGATGCTGTTCTAGATATGCCTTGTCTCCTGTTCTGTTCACACTATCAAATCCGTTACTTAAAAGTACACTGGCTAGATTTCCTCATCCAGAAACATGCAATGCAACTAACAGACAAGTGAAACTAGCAATCTTACTAACAAATAATTAATTAATTGATCAATAATCTATTAAATTTGCATACTCAAACAACATGTTCAGCTAGTGTATACAGAAAAGACAATGTTTAGAGACAAGTCAAAATGCATGTTGGTACAATTAGCAGTAAAATGTCACTTATTAAAATGTCTATGGCATCTGATTGGTGTCCGCTAATAACACAAACAAAGGAGAATCTATTAATTCTCTGAGAGAAACAGAACTGATGACTTGACGGCTAAGTGTCTAACAGTCTTGAAATACAGATAGGTATACCTGAACGAAGTCTAATGACTCAGCTGCTAACTACTGACACCAATCATTTTAAATAGGTGGTGTGCGCGTGCATGCAAATCACATGTACTTGCAATTGCCAAAACTGTCAATGTGTAGTGTGTACGTGCAAGTTAAATTTAGTAGAACAGTTTGCCTTCTGCTACAGTACGTAACAGTTCTTAGCTTGTGGCACAAAAGTCATGACAATTGGAGACTGCCATCAGGTCTACTGAATACAAAAAAAACGCATGCACAAATCTAGCATTCCAATTTTCGTTGTAATGACTGTAATCACTTGTGGCATGTCGTGTCGTCGTTGTTCACATGTAGTAGCAATGAGGTAATGTAATATTCAGTATAGTATTTATCAAATTGCACAGCTAGAGAACTCGCAAACAGTAGGACTCTACCTCTTTGTGAACTACGTGTCTCTCCCTCTTGATAGAAATGCTGATGTGCTGCTACTTGTGATCTGCTCTGCTCTGCTGAATGCCGAATCTCAGCACTGTAACGATATGAACGAAGACTCCTCTCCACTTCAATTAACGTAGAATCTTTAATTTCCAATAGAATATCGCAGAATTTGTCAAAAGATCCGGGACCTTTTTTACGCAGCACAGCTAGAATGTCTAGAGCCAGGTTCGTTTCTGACTCTTTTGAGTTGTTGAAACTTTCCTCTTGGTCACCGTTAATGAGGTACTTGCTGCATAGACGAGAAGGCAGCAGGTGCTGACGTGGACACAACATCCTTGCCACTTCAACTTGTTTGGGCCTCAGGCACGTCTTCCAATAAGAATCCGCATGTAACGGTTGAGCCATATGCAACAACGAGCTCCGAACACCACACGATACAAAAATGAAAACATCACGTGAGTCGACATACAGTCACGTGACTGAAATTATTTTCTCCCGCCTCAAAGATTGCCGTCACTATATTAGATTACTGTTCTGTTTGTAAGATGTAGTGTAGCTTTGAAACCTTAAGGTCCTTTCAGAACTCGGTAGCCTACATTAGATAGTCTGAACTCATAAACTTTGTGATTAGCAGCGATGTATGACATTTGATGTTGGAAAAATATATGTATTGAGAGACAGACAGACAGACAGACAGACAGACAAACAGACAGACAGATTGTTTTATTTTCATAAATCCTACCTTGAGTTTGTACTAAAAACCAGTCCAACATACACAGACAGACAAGTAGCAACATACAGACTGAAACATTCGATCATTCTCCAGCACTACAATTCCCTAGTCGTTATGAACAAATTGTCAGATATGTACTACCAGCAAACTATCATACATCGCTGCTAAATCACAAAGTTTATGAGTTCACAAAGTTGAAACAAATAGACAAATAGGTAAACAGATCTAGACAGACAGAAATTATCAAGATTAGGTCAATCTATAAACTCTCTTCAGCTGGTAAGTTGTTAGTTAGATGTGACTTGTATGGCAGCAGTTTTGGGTCATGATATGCTAATACTAGTCTATAGTTTTGACAGACAGATAGACAGACAGACAGACAGACAGACAAAAGACAAACACACACCATCAATCAGGGCTTGTGACATGTATAATCGTCATCAGCCACTGGCTAGCTTCCTAATTGGCTAACAATTATTCACAGTCCACCCCGTTCTCTTAACATAACGTCGCACCCCATGAGGATGCCCTTGCCTGTAACCTAATTAAACTTTGGAACAAATACAATGTAGTGTTTAGATAGCATATCAAGTTGTGATTAGTGTGTTGACATCATCTGACTCGATCAGAGAGTGCAATAAATTCAGACATTTAAATTAAGAAAGCAAATCTGAATTGACTCATCTGGATATTACCATTTGTCTATCTACAGATCACTGCATGCCTACGCTTACAATAACAATGCAGTCACTTGTTCAGGTGTTCTTGAAACTACCCACGAAGGGTCGTTGTACAAATTGTTTGGGTTGTGAACAGCGTCAAAGACACCCTTGTAAGCACCACACACCATCTCCATGGCCTGCCTATATGCCGTATCACTACCAAAACAACAGCAATCATCATTATACAGTCAAAATAAAAGAAACTAAATGTTATGTGCTGTAGTGTGACATTGTTCAGTAGTGCAGTTACATTGCACTAACATTGCCATAGTACCGGACGTGATATCAGGTGTAATCTTATTATCTTCATTATGTTACCTCAAACTAAATCCAAAATCTCATCAAAAACATCGAAATTGGAAATAACAGTAAAGTACAGGGCTACCATCCATACACTGTTATGTATGTACCTAGTAAGCACACAGAAATAAACTACACACTATGCTCTACCAAAACTGTTGTCTGCATGTGTGCCCTCTGGCCTTGCGTAGCAAGCTTGAAAACTTCCTAACTTTTAAATATTGTTTTCACACATTTTTACACTAACTTTCTACAATAGAAAAATGCAATCTAACTTGCATAGCTGACTTACCATAATCGAGTACTCAGTAACTGACGACATTGAGGCAACATCAGACTGTCTGGGACAGAAAGAAATGAATCAAACTTGACCTAAATTGAACAAAATTTACCACAAGCCGTAAAGAGATTGATGACATGTAAACATAGCAGTTATACAGTATAGTCAATTGACATAGAATTCACTATATATGACAAAAGTGCGCATGCGCAATAAGTACACTGATAGCATATTGATTATGCAAAAATCCCGCGTAATTAATGTTTCACTTCCACCAACCAATTCGCACTGAGTGGGCCGCCATCAACATTGATATCTATGCCCTTACAAATAAGTATTTCCACGTGTCTTCATGTTTCTGAATAAACATTAGTTAGTTCATTGTAAAAAATGTTAACCCATTCATATAGGTAATGAAGACCAACTCCCAATGCTGTCAGTAAACACTAGATAAGACAGAAGTCTGGCAGCAGCCAACATGAAACACCTATTTGCATTGATTTAATTAATTTACTTACATTAAAAATATAAATATTGTGAATGCTGGCATACATTTGAGAACTACAGTGCTGTGATAATAATCATGTCTGTACAAACATGATAACTTCGGCCTAAGTAGTTACTCAACTACCTACAACCAATGGTCATATAGACATTAAGTAATATTGACTGCATACCATAGCTCCTCTCAGTAACTCTCCATTCATTCCTTCAACTTTAGACAACGGTTGCTACATTATGCATCAATAACTGTTATAATATAACGTTTCCAAAGTAAGCAAAGAGCTCTAACCTCAGAGTGCTTCTTTTCTTGAATTATCATGTGAGGAAAACCTAAACCTGACTTACTTAGTACGTACGATGCTTGCTCATGTACAAGTGTCTCCAAATGGGCTTCGCACTAAAGTCAAGCTCACAAGTTCATATAAACATCAAATGTACAACACCAGTCTCTCTCTATACATACCTGAGCAGAAAGCATTTCTAACCTATTGTCCGTAAATTCATACAAAGCCAAAGTGTTCTGCATCTCATAGATACAATTGATAATATAGACAGCCATATCAGCAGCTGACAAGCCAGAAGCTGCCATGATACATGCCTGAATGAGTGGGTCAATCACTGAAGAGACAATCTAAAGAATAAAAAACAGGTATTACATACAGTTGACATACAAATAAACCAGAAATCAGCCTCAATTTCCAGAACCTCTTTCTAACGCAAATTGATTAACTACAGATTGTCAGATCTAGAAATGTAATGCTAGATTTAGACCGCACTAACTCTTGTGAAATTCTCCTTTTTCTTATCCATAGGAACAACAGATGCATCATGAGACTGGAAAATTTCCTTTAATATTGACAGTGCATTGACAACAGATGACGATGGGCTCAAGTCAGCCGGTGGGACTTCAACCTACACGGAAGCAATGGTTCTCTCACTTTCACAACTTCTACATATGTGACTATCTACCATGTCCAAGAGGGTAGCTGCATAACAACTCAAGCTGTTGAAGAACAACTTTATGCCAACTTGCCTCAACTCATCAATAGTAACAAGCAAGGACGCATTTTCGTCTCCCAGCATGTTCCTGCACAACACAAATAAGAGTTAAAATAAACATGTGTGTTTGTAAGAAACACCACCTTATCATATTCCAGTAAAAATGAAGCAAGTTGGCCAGCTTATAAAGAGTCGCTGCTCCCTGTTCAGACACGATCACTTGTTCCACCCTCACCTACACCAAACAAAACAACTAGGTAATTAAATAATTAAAGAATAAAAATTCTGGTTACTGTAAATCCAGAAATTTAGTACTTCTGCCCATGAAGTAGTTCGCACACGTGTTATTTTAGTACAGGACATCGGTACTGTACTGTAGCCAAATTCGAGTGCATCTATCTATAAATTTTAGTATTCATGTTATTTTAGTAAAACCAGGTATCTGTACGAAAATAACTAAAAGTTCATGAGTACAAAAATTTCTGGATTTACAGTAAGTTGGTACCTAGAACTGCTCTATTAACCTTCAATGGTTGGCACACTCCTTCTGTAATATGACACAATGCTGATTTGACTGGTAACTCTAAAGTAGCACAAAATCAATTCTTATTTTGAAACAATTCATATTAATAATTTCATTATATTCTATTCTCAAGCTCCATCTGATAAGTCTCGTGCCTCCAAAGACAATATATATATATATATATATATATATATATATATATATATATATCACAAGCCCACAAAACCACACAACACAACAGCAACACAGCCACATTATGTGTTGCAAAAGAATTTATATTTATATCCTCCCACATCTTCAGTACTACTGTAAGTTGACAGATTACAGTCCAGTTAAGATCTGACTGCACAGTACAGTTACGCTAGCTACAACATTACCATCTACTTGTTCGTGACTCAGAATGCTTTGGAGGAGTTCTCGTTCAGAAGCAATGGCTTGATGTACCCATCCCAGCATATCTCCAATATACCTATCACATCACACAAATACAGATATACAGTTATTGGCATCCCTCGAAATTGAGCAAGAATACACTGATTATTTAGGTGACCCCACTGAGCAAATATAAAATACAAATTAGCATCAGACAAGACTTTTCCAGACATCCGATGGCTTGGTGAAACACCTCATTAGCTTCAATTATCACGCAGTGGCTCTATTGCCATAAATCGCACCCTCCATACAAGCACTGTTACAGAGATGTCAAACCACTATCAGTTGAGTTTTAATATACAAACCTATTTTCTAAATTAAGAAATGGCAAACACAAACTACTTTCGCTGAACTGCGAGACATGCACAAATACAAAACAAAATATTTGATGTTCAATTTAAAGTCACTCCAACCAAGACACCACTATAATGCACTTCTTAAAAATTAGCAACTTGTCTCAATTACACAAATTTTGGCAAAGAAAATATTTGATTATGTAACGTATGAATACAACCTACTGTATCTACAGTGGTCAACAGTCCCAAAAATTAAAGCACTAATTAATCATCAGTAAGCATTAAGCTGTCATCTATTAATTAAACATTATTTAACACAATACCTTATTGGATCATGAGAGTGCAACTCAATCGGCCGTGGTGTGCCCATTGGACCTAACAAAAGTCTTAGAAACCACCAATCAGCCGCAAACATGATTCAGTGTACCTCCCCTAGTCAACGCATCAATGAACATACGAACAACTGCTGTCCTTCTAGCAGTAGCCAGTTCATCTAATGAGCACCTGTAGTATAGAAATAATACATTTTAAATACCTACAGTAACACAAATAATTTAAGAACACACTTCAACAGCACTTGTCTCTCTTTGAATGCTTTCATAGAATGACGTAGTGCTGGTACAACATCTGGAGAATCCGATGTCAAACTATGACAAGTGTCTAAATAGTTTGTATTATTCGTTAGTGTATGTACTGTTGACTTGAGGTGAGCATACGCTGTGTCCATCTGTACAGTGTTTCATATGCTGCCTCCTGGTATAAAGCCATTGATTCCATAATCTCTAATCTATAAAAAATGCATTGCAGTCAGCACATACTTGCATTATGAGTACATACATACCACACACAAATGCACGCATGCACATGCACACACACACACACACACACACACACACACACACACACACACACACACACACACACACACACATCACACACACGCATGCACACACACAGTCACACAAACACATACACACACACACTTACACCACACTACTACAACAAGCAAACTACAATCAACTGCTGTACCCAGCTCTCTGTTGATCACTTCTCAACAACACTCTACAATCAGTGTGAATTTGCTTCACGCGATTAAGAGATGAAAAGAAATCCTATAACAATCGCATTACATTCCACAGACAAATCACGCTTCATAACTCTCATGTAATAAAGTTGTGACTAGCAAACAAACCTTATGCAAGTTTCCTACATGACTTTCTCTGAGTGCAGCTATCTCTTCAGCTCTTAACTGAAACCTCTTTCGAAATGCCTCCACGACTTCAGCTTGCATTTCTAATTCATGACTAATTAATATCAACAAAACGTAATCAAGCCTGTGAACAACATGACAACAACAATAAGAACAACAACAACAACAACAACATCATTCACGCCGTTCATTTTGTATAAAGAAGTTATACCTAGACTCACAAGCTACTGCTAAATGTAGTATATGGATATCTAGTCTGCAATAATATGAATATGACTATGACTTAGAGGTTGGTTGAGTCATAGTCTATATCATATATTAATACATCATCAAATCATATGAACTTGAGACATTGGAATGTACTTGTTTGTAAAACAATCCAAGCATTGCCGCTACCATCATACAATGTAACATGGCATATAAACATTGCATGCATTGCCTATACATACATACAAAGCATTGGAACAAGGTAAAGCAGATCATCCATGAAGTAAGAAGTAATACAAAAAGACAAGACAGTATACTCTATTCATTTATGTAACAGACCATAATTTTAAGGGTTTATGTCTGAAGACTGCCAGCAAAACCATTCGCAAATAAATAAAATAATAAACATTGTGACTCATTCCTAATATAATTACATAAACTTTACTAATCCAATTAAATTCTAGACAACGCACAAACCTCATACCTCTGAGCCTGTAATTTCGTTGTTTGACCTAGTAAGTCCACGGTGTGATCCTTAGCAGCCTATACAATAAGTCAATGCCTAATTACAGTAACTTTGTCATACAGTTGCAATACTACAACTACCACAAACTTCAAACAACGAAACGCACCATACATAAATTGCTGACAAACCGACAGCATCAACAATGAGCCTGTGTCAAGCAACTTAATGAATATCAAATATTAGGTACAGAAATTGCTAACAAAACTAAACATTAAAATGTGAACAGATGTCAAGCAATCTGGATGTCAATCAAGTTGAGCAAATTCCAGGTAGTTGTGTAATGATGTTGTTTGGGTGCCTGTGACAATTTTTGTATCACAACTTTTTATACACTACGTGTGATATCTATACATTGAGTCAATAAAATGTTTGCTGCCCTGCCTATCAAACTGCAATATCAACCAACCATTCACATACTACTTACCTTTAGTCTTGACGTCATCAATGCACAACACTCGTTCATAGCTTCAACATCTTCTTTGAGGCCGTCAAGTTCCTAAAGATATCATTCACAATTATCTACACTAGAAACAATCAGTAGCAACAAATCATTGTTCATCTTAATTGATGTAATAATATAATCAAATGTTTATAATCAAAATATAAAATACTATCATGATCAATTTCATACACAAAAATACCAATACTTGTTAATTAATGTCTAGTTACCCGAGGCGAGGAAGCACTAGGGTACAGTAATTGTCATAAGAGCAGATGCCACCAATTATCTAAGTGTTGCAATTACTGACGCACGGATGATTAGAGACATGCATATACTCTAGTGTAGCTACACTGTATGTCAATGACTAGAGAAGCACATTTCAGTGCTAAACCCTCCACCGGTGTATGTAATTACATATCTCGTATAGCTACACAGTGCAAAGCATCTCCAGACTTGCGTACTTACAGGTCAGTCACTTCGTCCGACAAACAAATGCACTGTCATGGACAATGCACGTTCTCCTTCGCAAATTCCCTTAAAGCCCAAATTTCTGTTGAAGACGACACTATAATGATTTTTGCAACAACACCGCGACCGCTCAGCCACGCACACTGAAATTCAAGCTGTCAGACTGCAGAACCACTATGCAGAAACACTGTGGAACAAGCAAACTGTTACAAGTATAGTGCCTGAATCTAGCACCTTTGCTCTCTAGACGCCTGGTTGTTGGTGGGAAAACATGCAAATGTAGACTAGGTGTTGTTTCTATGTGCTAAACCCTTATGAAAAGCAAAGGACTACACTGTCACAATCCACGTGCTATAATTAACATCTGCATTACGAATATGGTTAGGGGAGGAGCTATACCGGCATTTGGCAAATTGAGTCAATACGTATTGACTGGATTGCGATTTACCGGTAGTATATAAAAAGTAGTCATCAGAGGGCATTAGTCAGTCAGTTGCGAGATGTGTAGAGGCGCACAGGTGCGCTGAAGTTTTAAGCTGTTCTTTAACGTAGTGACGAGTATATTGTGTTCTCACGGTTCTCTCTCGAGTGTCAGGCTGCCACGCGATTCTCTAAGGTGCAATCAGAAACTGTCTTTCTGTGTGTTAACTTTCCATTTGCGCGCAACATCTGGAGGCTCAGGCGGGAAAGTTAGCTGAAGTGAAGAAGCAAGACGGTTGATTGCAACTGAGACGTGATGGAGCGACTGATTGAATTAGGAGAAAAGATGAACTTGGAAGGTGAGAAGCTGCATGAGTTTGTCCGTGAACAGCAAGCCATTGAATGAGAAGAGAGAGCCACTGAACGAGAAGAGAGAGCTAGAGCCATTGAATGAGAAGAGAAAGAGAGGGAGAGGGAGATGAGGAGATTGCAGTTAGAGACAGGAGAAAGAAGAGCCAAGGAGGAGCTGGAGTTCCGAAAATTGGAGCTGGAGAGGAAAAGCGCGCGAAAGAAACAATAAGAGATGCCGAAGTGAAACCAGAAGTCGTCGCAAAAGCAAAGCTGCCAAAGCTGCCGCCATTCCAAGACGGTAAAGACAATTTGAATAGCTATCTGCAGCGGTTTGAGCAATTCGCCAGGACCAGTGGCTGGGCAGAAGACCAATAGGTGCCAGCGCTCAGCACATTATTGACAGGTAAGGTTCTTGAGGCGTATTCGCGAATGTCGGATGTTGCGGCGACTGACTACAGACAGCTTCGAGAAGCCTTATTCAGATGGTATGACTTGACAGAAGACGGGTACCGATTGCGATTTAGGCGCAGCTGTCCTGAGCCGGGAGAAAGTCCAGAGCAGTTCATTCATTGATTACGCAGTTACTTCGGTAAGTGGATGACTATGTCCCGAACGACAAATACGACCGAGTCTGTTAAGGATTTGTTTGCAAAAAAAAGAGCAATTCTTGAATTCGTGTCCCAAGGACCTTGCCGCGCATTTGAGAGAGAGAGTTGGCTAACCTTGTATGATCTGAACAAACGGCAGTCTTTTCCCGTTGAAGACACGTCTCCTGACACACCCAAGGACAAGCTTCCATCAGGTAGTAATGTTCGTTGCCTGGTATGCAAGCGTTTGGGCCATCACGCGGCCGACTGCAGGCTTCGGGGTAAAAGAAGATGCTTTCGGTGCAACAATCTTGGCCATGAAGCACGCGAATATTGGGGGCGGTCCGCGCCGATGGGTATCACGAAGCCGGTCGTCAAAACAAGTGCCGCTGTCCGGAGCCCAGAACAATTCCAGTCAGAAGAGTCAAGACAAAAGCCGGGCAGAGAAACCTCCGCGACGTGTTCGATTGGAGCCGACGCTTCACGTGAAGCCACGTCAACTCCAACGTTACCTACATGATGGTTGGTTAGAGTTAGCAAATGGACGCTGTGTGCCCTACGTCAGTAGTGTCCATGCTCAGAGTTTGGAAATGCAGACAATGGGGAAAATGCCAGTTGTTCGTGGTCTAATCGGAAAGGCGGTTGGTAGTGTCCTGCGTGACACAGGATGTAGCGGCGTTGTCCTCAAGCAACAACTAGTAGAACCAAGTCAATTTCTCAGTAAGTGGGGTTTCATGTGCATGGCTGATAACAGAGTGTGGAGGGTTCGTATGGCAACGGTAACACTGGATACGCCTTATTATATCGGTACTGTGGATGCCTTGTGTCCGCCGGACGCAGTATATGACGCAATCATTGGCAACATCTCTGGAGCGCAAGCTGCAGAAGATCCTGACTCAAGGTGGACTGAAGCCAATGTTGTCACCAGGGCACAAGCCAAACAGAGGGATGTAAGTCGCCCACTGGTGGTGTCAAGACCAGAACAGTGGAAGGCCATAGATTGCAATGAGATCGCAAGATTGCAACGAGAAGACATGTCAATCCAGAAATATAGGTTCAGAACCAGTCCCATCACCAAGAGAGATCAAGAGGTCATATTTCAAGAAAGGGATAATGTCCTGTACCGAGTATATACGCATCCCAAGGTAGACAAAGGAAAACCAATACGACAAGTGATTGTACCTAAACCATTGAGGAATCAAGCAATGCGGATAGCCCACGAGTCAGTTATGGGGGGACACCTTGGAGCTAAAAAGACGACACAACGAATCTTGAGTGATTTCTATTGGCCCGAAATTAGAGGCAATGTGTCAAGGTTCTATCGCTCGTGTGAGATATGTCAGAAGACAGTGTCAAAGGGGTCAGTCGCTAGAGCACCCCTCAGCAGGATGCCATTGATTGATCAGCCATTCAAGAGGGTAGCTGTTGACATTGTCGGCCCCATACAGCCACCCAGCAATCGAGGTCACCGGTATCTGTTAACTCTTGTAGATTATGCCACACGGTATCTGGAGGCGGTTCCTCTTAAGTCTATCAGCACGGAGGCCGTAGCAGAAGCACTTGTTGACATATACAGTCGGCTGGAAGTACCCGAAGAAATTCTAAGTGATCTGGGGACACAGTTTACGTCAAACTGCATGAAAGAAGTGGCATGCTTGCTGAGCATCAACCAATTGACCACCTCGCCATATCATCCTGCTTGTAATGGCTTGGTAGAGAAGTTCAACGGGACACTCAAGAACATGCTGAAACGATTGTGCGTCGAACAACCAAGACAATGGGACAGATTTGTGACCTCGTTGTTGTTTGCCTACTAGAAAGTGCCGCAAGAGTCGACGGGGTTCACGCCTTTTGAGCTCCTGTTTGGCCGGACAGTGCGAGGGCCGATGCAGATTCTCCGGCAATTGTGGACAAAGGACAACACACTATAGGATATAAAGACCAGCTACCAGTATGTATTTGAGTTGAGGGAGAAGATTGAAGAAACACTGAAGATCGCAAGAGAGGAATTGGAAAAGGCCCAGCGAAAGTACAAGGTATACTATGATCGCAGCACCAAGAGGCGGACGTTCTCTGCAGGAGACAAGGTACTGATATTGCTGCCAACAGAAAGTAACAAGCTACTGATGAGATGGAGAGAGCCGTACTCCATAGTTTCGCCCGTAGGAGAGTGTGATTACAGGATTAATGTGGGCAGCAAAGTGAACCACGTCAATCTACTCAAGGGATTTGTTCAACGTCCCAATCAAACAGGTGGGATTCTCGCCGATGAGATCGAGGGATTGCTCGAGAAGGTCACTGCTGTGGTTCTTGAGACAGATGACTGTGACCAGTCCAATAAGGAAGAGGAGCAGTTACCGTGGCTGGGCATCTGTACGGCTGAAGAAACGTATAGAGATGTGAGTGTTGGGAAGTTCTTATCACCTACTCAGAAGTCAGAAGCTAAGGCCATCATTCAAGAGTTCCGAGATATATTCACCGATCTGCCAGGCACAACCAGACTGGGAAGTCATTCTATCAAGCTCACGACATTGGAGCCGATTTCCTGTAGACCTTACTGCCTACCATTTGCCCTAAGAGACACATTGCGAAGGGACATCGAACAAATGAAGAAAATGGGGGTTATACGAAAGTCTACCTCACCATACGCGTCACCAGTAGTGTTGGTAAAGAAGAAATACGGTAGCAACTGAATATGCGTAGATTACTGAAAGCTTAATAGAGTCACCGTAACCGACCCAGCTCCGATAACACCAATGGAAAATCTCATGCAAGAGCTTAGTGGTGATTGCTACTTTACGCGTCTGGACCTCTCAAAGGATACTGGCAAATTCCTGTTGTAAAAGATGACATCGAGAAGACAGCGTTTGTGACTCCGGACGGACATTATGAGTTTCTACGAATGCCCTTAGGCATGAAGAACTCGGGAGCTACATTGTGTCGGTGCATGGACGAGTTACTAGCTGATTGCCCAAATGCAGACAACTACGTAGATGATATACTTGTGCATACTCAAACATGGGATCTACATAAAGCTGTACTAAGAAAAGTGTTTGGACGCCTGGCAGAAGCTGGATTTACTGTGCGTCCGTCGAAATGCCTAGTAGAATCCTATTCGGTCGACTTCCTCGACCAGGAAATCAGCCAGGGAGTTAGAACTCCTCTGTGGGATGGAGTGTCAAAGGTTCACAGCATGCAAATGCCAAATAGTAAGCAAGAACTGAGGTCCTTCCTTGGGCTTACAGGGTTTTATCAGGATCAAATACCGAATTACGCTGCAATCGCCATGCCTCTTACGGACTTACTGAGAAAGGGTCAACCAAATAAGCCGTCATGGGGGAAGCGCAGGTGAGAGCATACGAAACACTAAAAAGAGCTGTTACCCAAAGACCAATACTACATCTACTGAACCACACAAAGCAATTTATCTTGAGAACCGACACGTCAGACACGGGAATTGGAGCTATTCTGTTGCAAGAGCATGAAGGACAACCTCTCCCCATTGCTTGCACCAGCAAAAAGTTATCACAACGAGAGAGAAGGTTCTCGGCAATCGAGAAGGAGCGCTTGGCTATTGTATGGGGTGTCCAACGGTTTACGATCTATATATGCGGAAGAGAGTTCGTCCTACATGGATCATCAGCCGCTCGCCTACTTGCAGAAGGCAAAGTTCATAAACGCACGCATTATGAGATGGCAATGTATTTGCAAGACTACTCGTTCCGCATAGAAGCTATCAAGGGAAGCGAGAACAGAGGAGCAGACTTCCTCAGTCGAGTGACTTGAGCACTGTGGATTTTGAGTTGAAAGAAACTGTCGCCAGTTTCTTAATCTGGCAGGGACGTATGTCACAATCCACGTGCTATTAATTAAGAGTTGCGTTATGAATATGGTTAGAGGAGGAGCTACACCAGCATTTGGCAAACTGAGTCAATACGTAATGACTGGATTGCGATTTACCAGTAGTATATAAAACGTAGTCATCAGACGGCGTTAGTCAGTCAGTTGCGAGATGTGTAGAGGCAAATAGGTGTGCTAAAGTTTTAAGCTGTTCTTTAACATAGTGACGAGTATATTGTGTTCTCACGGTCTCTCTCGAGTGTCCGGCCGTCACGCGATTCTCTAAGGTGCAATCGGAAACTGTCTCGCTGCATGTTAACTTTCTATTCACGTGCAACATACACACTATGTACAGGATGGACGCTCAATGGCCGAATTCTCGTTAGCAGTTACTAAACAAAGGTGGAGCCTTATGATGACATCACATTGTCTATTGGTTGGTAATGACGCCACCTCTCATCTATTGGTCTGAATAGCTTCATTTGCACCTGCACTAATCGAGTATAAATATGGTCTTACAGTCGTAGGTTCGTTGGTAAGATGACTACTCTACCCTTAGCCCTGATATCCGGGCCTCGGGTAACAACACCACACAAGCTGTTTTAGCTAACTAGACATGTCTTGGCATGTGGTGTCTAGTGATGTCCACGTGACCTTCACCCTGTATCTCATGAGGTATTTGCATCATTGTACATCTACTATAGTAAACTGGCAGCCAAGGATTTAGCACTATACTGCTTCTTTATATATATTTCCCTTTTTTTCTCTTATATATATATTTCCCTTTTTTATATTCCAGTGCCTTTATAACAAAATGTTGGTGATCACACTTCTTCTGTATGCCATCTCCTTCAACAAGTACTCAAAAATACACGGAGTGCCTAAAGTTGCGTTAAGCATTTATGCGATGACAAAGCGCAAGGTCAGTGACAGCGAAAGCAATACGTCTATGTAGTGTAATCAATTAGTAGACCACTCCAAATAAATGTTAGTTTCTGATACGAAGATCTTTAAAACTTGATCATGATGCATTTGGGCAATTATTGTCATTAATAAAATTAACCTGGCTTAATTAATCACACCCACTGAAACAAATGTCACTGGATAAAAGCAGTAGTAAATTCAGCCACAATTCCTGGACGCAGAATCAGAAAATCGCCAATAAACATCAATTTTCTTTCTAGCATGTACATATTATTTACAAAACGAGAGTAAATGTAAATGCTAGGCAGCATGCTTCAGCCACCTATTGAAAGTGGTTTGTGCACAAAAAATAATTTTCTTGTGAGCAAAGCCAAAAAGAATGCAAGCGAGAACAGACACCAACAACTTAGTTGGAGTCACCTTGTAAGTACACTGGCTGCTGTTTTGTACTTATTCATAAATGTATTGCATGTCAGCCTTAACTTAAAAATAGCAGCTCAAATAATTATAATGCAACATAATCATTATGTTCAAAAAGGGTTGCTTTAGTCATGAACTGAACTGTAAGTGCAAAAATGGAAATTGACATGCAATATGGCAACACACCCATTAAGCAATTACAAAAACCTATTCTGGAAGTAAAACCGAAAATTAAATTGATAAATTCAGGTATTGCAACCTTTTTAACTTCCGCAAAGCAGCTGGCAAAATTTTCACCAATAGCAAGGCTCCGTTTCTCCACATCACTTCGCAGGGAGCGCCTATTCTTGAGAGTATTCTTCGTAAAAAACCCCGACAGCGTCTTCAAAGCATCTAGCATGTCCTAAGAAAGAGTCTATTACAGCCTAGACCGTCTGGCCTGTCGCCTGACACAACGACGTCGAACCTTGTTGCTGTCCAGTCTTGTATCCAGCACTTTGCTGAGTTTTCGAGCTAAAGGGTTCTTGTCTTCTGATGCCATAATGACGAATGAACGGGATTCCAGAGCGCGCGCTAGCTAGTAATAACTACGATCGCCGGAAGTATGATGGGGGATCTGGGCTACACAATTTTGGTAGTGTACACGTACACAGTACATACACGTCCGGTAGTTGAGTGTTAGCGGTGTCGAATTGCAGATATAATCATAGTGGCACCACAACAGCTACACACTCACACACTCTCCAACCTATGTACGTCATACGGCAAGGTGCTGCGAGACTTTTGATTCCTAGACAAGACATTTGTCCACAGCAGCTGCAGGCTCTATATTTTTCTACGCAAAGAAGACAAGCTATCCCACCACAGCCTACTCAACATGTTTGCTTCTAAAATTAGTCTGTACGTGATGAGCTTCCGTTGAAAGGAGGATGCATTTGCGGTCTAGGATTGTGTGTGAACCTAGGACATGGGCAAACGCAAACAGTCACCAGACCAGTGCACTGTCACTGTACAGTACCTTTTCTTTAACAAGAACGCCATCTGGCAAAAAAATTCTATCCAGTTCACCTGGGGTACATTTCTGTACCTAATCCAGCTAATCTAGATTAGATTAGTCTGCATTACATAAAAGATATGCACCCCTGGATACATGGGACACAAAACACGTAAACCCACCAACCAATAAAATTGGCCTGAGGTCCACTGTTTACCAGACAACTCAACCTAATTCCATCTCTTTACCAATATAATTATAACTTTAAGTAGGAAAGCTTATAACCAAAGCTTACAATGCCCAACTACCATACCTATATCTAGAACAGACTATACAAAGAGCTATCATAGAAAATACAATTTCATCAAAGTTCTGCACTTTACTATAATTATAATCTTTACTGTTGTCCATCAAATAAGCAATGAACAGACTTCTCTATTTACAGAGTGCCATGCAAGCACAATATACAATAAGCATATACACCAGAGCACCTCTTCAGCAATTCAAGTATCCATCTGCGGTGTAAACCGAAATCCAATTTGTGACAGCAAGAAGGGATTCTGAGAGATGTCTGCAGCTCCTCCGTTGTCAAACACAGACTGATTCGTGGATCGTGAAGGATCCACTTGCTGTGCGAGTAAAGCATGCGCAGACGCAAAATGTCTGAAAGGTACAACAGGTGCTTCGTCTCCACTTGTTGCTAATCCATAAACATCGGGACTCTGATTACATCCATTCAAAGAGAGATTTCTCGGACTTGCCCCTCTGCCAGAGTCGCTATCGCTTGTAACATGACTACTAAATGCAAAGTCATGGCCACTAAGAAGTAGAGGAGATGGAACGTTGCAGTTTCTCTTGGGAGGACTAGAGAAACCCTCCATACTTGCCCCTAAAGAATCTGTTGCATCGCAATACACCATATGAATGTCAGTGCAATTAATTATCATACGCATTACGTTTTCTCTTCAAATTCAGACTCGATGGTCGATGCAATGAGCTCGGCCTCAACACGGGACTATGACTTCTCCTGTGTTAGTCAACAACACACAAACAATATGGTAGGGATGTCTGTTGGGTGCACATAAAGTGAATTAACCTTCGCATTCCAGTGGAAATCTTTCTACTAGACCCCACCAACGACGACGTCGGAGACACAACCTTCCGCGACTGCAAAAGCGCCACGCACGCCAACAGAAACCATAAAACACGACAAAGGAATGCAGAGTAGCAAGTCAGTGTGTACCTGCGCATGCAAGACAAGCCTCGGCGTGGTGGGCAACGCAGGCGACGACAAATCACCGTCTTCGTCCTAAATGTACACATTCGAGTCGACAGAGCGTCCAGAAAACAAACAAGCGCGTCCTTACCAAGTGCATTCCATGACAAAACTCACTCAGATGCAGCGTTGACGTCACATCTCTGTCAATGCAATGACCGAACAATAACCGAAAACCAACCGACAACCAACTACAACTGTTTACTTTTCGCGGTCAATCTCCCGTCGCAGGCAGTCGTCGACCGATTCTTCCTACGCACAAACGACAACCCCGAACGTCAGACTGTCGAACAAACTTTGCAAAAGCGACAAGCGGATTGGCCACGCCCCTACACGATATGTGTAGAGCAACACCGCTCGCACTCGAGAGCCGCTCACACCACATGTAGACACACAGACGGTAATACGGTAACTCACCCGTCGGATTTCGTACACACGAGGCTCGCGAGCCTATGGCGAGACAAAAATCGACGCATTTCGCTCAACACAAAGATAATGCAATGAGAATTCCTTACCAACGACGGACTGGCCGGCAAACTCGAGCCGGAAAACGTAGCTGCACGCCGTCGGCTAGAGCACGGCGGCGCTAGGTCGAGAGCTGCGATGCTCGGAAAGCGAGCCGAGCTTGACGCTGCATTCACGGCCTCGACAATCATCGGAGCGGATGTCGAGCGCTTCAGTGCGCCGCTGAATGGAAAATGAGGTGGTTCGTCGGTCTCCATTGCTGTGCCGTCGCTCGCCATCGGCGCGGTCATTTGCATTCATATACGTGAGCATGCGCAGAGAGGTCAGCATTCTTTTTGCATCGATATGACGACAGCTGCTCGTCCAACGTTTGAACCGGCTCGTGGCGGGCAGGCAAAAGGCGAAGGTGGCCTATCCGATTTGTCCGCTCTGTCGAAACACTATTCGAGTAGAGATTTGCCCGGACAGCTCAAGTTGAAGACGAGGTAGCGCGATGATTATTACTTATTTTATTACGACGATCGGTCGTGAGTAGAATTCTTATTTTTGTGTATTTTTATTCGTTAGAGAACGCGGGCAGGGCACGGTCGAAGAACTGAGGTCACGTGACTTCCGACGTCATCTTGAGGAGAGAGAAAGAGCAGCAGCTCGCGAGCGAACGAAGGACAGTGGAAAAGTAGCAGTAGGTTTGATAACATACAAACAAACGTTTTGTTTTCAATATCAAGGTTTCGGGATGGTATTGTGTAGAGTCTAGTGCCTCCAAGAGACCAAGAATCGAACCATCACAGACGACTGGTATATAATATTGTACTCTCGTGAAGTCTTTGATGTGAGCAAGTCTTGCGTGTGTCTCTAGGAAATGAGGACGCTGATGATTTAGACGATGATGTAAGTGAAGTCGAATGGTTTAGAGTGGCATATACACAAAGTCCGGTATTAATATATATACAACTAAACAGCAAGGCAAACACAGTACAGTGTAGCAATATTGAAACTGTTAGTGTTGATGCTAGAGATGTTATAAATAGGTAAAGTAGTGCTTGAACTAATAGTTGGAAATGTCGTGCAGGTTTGTATTGACAGGATATATAATTATTTAATATTAACTCCTCCAAGGTGATTATGTTTTCATCAGCATTGGTTTGTTAGTTGGCTTGTGAGCAGGATTACTCAAAAACGTGTTAATGGATTTTGATGAAATTTGGCGGGATGATAGAACAATTGATTAGTTTTTGGGATTAGTCCATTGTCATTTGAACAGCATATTCATACATGCTAAAAAGGTGAACACAAAAGTCTTTCTAATAGTTGCCATGGAAACAGTTGTTAGAGGCTTTAGGAGGTAACTAAGCTGCTTGGTAGAGGTTGACACTCTCACACTCATTGAAATGTCAGAGTAGGGAATTTCGTAGTAAACATAATTACTCTGCTACTTGGTCTATTCACATGTTTGTCTCACTATAGGAAGATGAAGACGAATCCGGAGATAGGTAAGTGTCGCGTTTCTGTATGTGTCACGATTTTGTCAACCTTTGTGTGGCAGTGACGACGACACAGCAGAACTGCTACGAGAACTACAGAAAATAAAGAACGAAAGAGCCGAAGAGGAGGCTAGAAAAGTAAGACGACGTGATCGTTTTGGTATCGAATTCGTCATCATAATTAGATATACTATAATAGGAAAGAGAGAAGAAAGAAGAAGACGAACAGATACGAACAGAAAACATCATGAGAGGTAATCCGCTCCTCAATCCACAGACTTCGGGAAGTTTTAAAGTTAAGCAGAGGTAGAGACTATGCGAGGCAGTGTTGACACCTCAACCTATGAGTCTATGGCTTTTTAGATGGGATGACGATGTTGTATTCAAGAACTGTGCAAAGGGATTGGACGATAAACCTGTCGTAAGCAATTGATTTCAATCACATCGAACTGTTGTAAACGTGCGTGTGTGTGTGTGTGTGTGTGTGTGTGTTGTGCGCAGCAAAAGCATTTCATCAATGACATGCTTCGGTCGGAGTTTCACAAAAAATTTATGGAAAAATACATCAAGTAGCCGAACATAAGTTGGACTGGTCTTGTTGATATTAGACTGCGTAGAGATAATTTGTATCAAACACTTGTTCATTGCGCAGTTATCTGCTGTAACAGATTATAAGACCCATAGACCGTGGTGTCTTCTGAAAGGCCTGGCACGTAAAACGCTCGATACAGAGAGCTCGATCTGTGTGAAAAACGATGCAATGTGAAGACTGTGCAAACACGATTTGTGACTTTGTCGTTGTAATAACCTGCCGGCATCCAAGAACGGCGCAGAAGCGACTACCTTCCATTCTGTAGTAGCTAGAGAGTAGTTCGGCTCGTCTACCGACGCCGCCCTGTTATCCCAGTCAACAATATATTGACATTTTGACACGTCAACCTGCAACACAATCAATACCTCGGCACAATTAGTACACGTTTTAGTGTGTCGCTTACATAACGTCCCGGCTCTTCTCTGTTCATGTCATTCATTTCAGATGGCATAATCCACGTTGCATGGCCGTAGTGCTTCGGCAACTGACCTCTGAACGACGAACGAATGAACTGCACCTGGATTCTATGAACACAATAATTTATGCAATTGACGTTATGTAGGGACAACATACCCCTCCTCCCCCTCCACTCCCCTCTCCCTCCACTCCCCTCTCCCTCCACTCCCCTCTCCCTCCACTCCCCTCTCCCTCCACTCCCCTCTCCCTCCACTCCCCTCTCCCTCCACTCCCCTCCGCTCCCCTCTCCCTCTCCCTCCACTCCCCTCCGCTCCCCTCTCCCTCTCCCTCCACTCCCCTCTCCCTCTCCCTCTCCCTCCGCCTCCCCTCTCCCTCCGCCTCCCCTCTCCCTCCGCCTCCCCTCTCCCTCCGCCTACCCCTTCGCCTCCCCTCTCCCTCCGCCTACCCCTTCGCCTCCCCTCTCCCTCCGCCTACCCCTTCGCCTCCCCTCTCCCTCCGCCTACCCCTTCGCCTCCCCTCTCCCTCCGCCTCCCCTCTCCCTCCGCCTCCCCTCTCCCTCCGCCTCCCCTCTCCCTCCGCCTCCCCTCTCCCTCCGCCTCCCCTCTCCCTCCGCCTCCCCTCTCCCTCCGCCTCCCCTCTCCCTCCGCCTCCCCTCTCCCTCCGCCTCCCCTCTCCCTCAACCTCCCCTCTAACTCCACCTCCCCTCTCCCTCAACCTCCCCTCTCCCTCCCCTCCCATCCCATCCCCTCCCTCCTCCCTTAGTCATTGATCGCCAAACAGAAACATGTACCCTGCTAGGCTCACCTGCCGGGTTGGTGGACGCCCAGATGGGGGTAAAGATCCCAATTGCCCATCAGGAGGGGCATAACGATACATAATAATAATTTTTCTTGATCTGAGACAAAAAAATCATGTGGGCGGACCAGAAACTACTATTTCTTCGAGTGGCCTAACGTGCATTCTCCCATTTTGACAAACGTGCATCATGCAAGCAAGTGACCAGCCCTCATAGATCTCACACATAACTAGATCCATCGTAGCTATACAGTGTAAACTAATACACTAGAGATAATAAGATTTTTAGCCTCCTCTCCAGGCCCACTTTTGCTTGCACATGCTTTGCCACACGTTACTATTCCATGTGGTGGACCGTGTATGCCTCTGTATGTACATGTATAGACATTAAGGGGTACCAATTGATACGAATTGAAATGAGTAACGTACCTGTCCGAATGCACGAAAAAGTTGCTAGTGAATCTGTACCACTCTTTGCCAATACAGACGTTGTAGGGCCGGTTTTGTGACAGTTGAGTTGTTTGCGTATGCTTGTATAACTGACCATACAATTCCAGTGGTGCATGGTACCCTGCAACATCAATCACAGTCAGACTCAATCAGTCTCCTAGATCATGCACACCACATGTCAACAGACGAATCTGAATCTCTTGCACCAACAGAAGCAAACGTAGAAGGAGAGAAAATGGTGTGTGTATAAATTATCCTTGCTGTGGTGGCAACACTGATAACATGGTGGGGCTGCCATGAATGTTATGTACGTATAATGTATGTACATATGTGTACGTACAAACCTTACACAGATGTACTGAGTATAAGACGATGTTGCATGTTTCAGTATATCTAACACAGACATGGTCCTCACTCTATATTACTCAGCTTCGGGGGGGGGGGTTGGGTGTTAAGATTTCAATGAAACAATATCAAGCTACTATGAATTCTAAACAAGCTAACACTAAATGTGATAGCAATATGTATAACTAGCTCACTGGCCCGTTCTCCGCACGGGCAGGTTAGATTATTCCTGTTCAGAAATGTACAGTTTAAATTTGGTGACATAGTGTGATGTTTAAGTGACATAACAATGGCATGTGAACAAACAATGAATTTATTGAAATTTTAAAGTGGACGTTGCATTCTTAGTTATGAGAAAAACAAAACTACGCCATGAGATTGAGTTGACATAACGGAACTTCCTTCAAATTGAGTCTATCAGGGGCATTCAGTCTCCTTCTTGAAAGGCGAACAGCATAGTGTCATTCTACGTGCACCCCCAAAAGGGGACCCGACTGAAGGTGAAGGTCAATGCCACCCTGCCTATGTCCTTACCCATGTCGAGTTACGCCTGTACCCCAAATTTTAGCCTCGTCTGGTCTAGCCGGCTATCAAACTTATACATACATACATATATACATACGTGTGTGTGTGTGTGTGTGTGTGTGTGTGTGTGTGTGTGTGTGTGTGTGTGTGTGTGTATTCCTGCTTGTATTTCCAATCACTAGCAACCTAGTCTATAACCTCTTGTATTGCAATCATCCTCTATGTTTCTGTCTTGATCACGAGCAGAACCAGAAGACACTAATAATTACTACTACCATGGCCAGCTAAAATTGCTAGTTGACACTGACTAGTTGTCCTACACTAAGGATACAGCCACAGCTCGGGCAAGCTGATGTTGACATAATCATATGCATTAAATGGCAACATTCAAAGTTTGGTCCCAAAGCAGCATAGAGCATTTAATTAAAGGTACCCAGAAAACCTGCTTACCTACAGCATAATGGCACTACTATTAAATATCTATCTGTATCATGTTGTAAGGTGTAACAGACAACAACAATATCAGACAATACCTTTGAACAAAGCCAAGCTTCTTGATATCGACAACAGAACGAACATTGTAACAACAGCATACTTCACTACCCGAAGTGACGACAAAAATGGTCTTAGCAATTGCCATGCCCGACCCACTTTATCCAATACTTCCTACACGTCACACAATATAAGGAACCCGTGAAAGCAAACATTGACCTTCAAAATTCAATACCAAGAGGTTGTGAAGAGAGACAGCAGCAGCAAGACAGATCAAAGGGTAGACAGGGAAAAGAAACCGTTCTTCCTGTAACAGAGTTGTTACAACCTGAAAACGGGTGAATCTACTGACTTTATGTGTATTATTACTTTGTGAGGTCTTGTGAAGAAAATTGCAATCCAAATATAAAGTGGAGCCAGGCATTTCCATGAAGCACTGGTCACACCTGCAAAACACCAGTGTTGGCAGTTTTCATTGTTGACGATAGGAATCAGTAGCAGAGACAGTCCAGTAGGATTTTTGGTGTTCTGGTTGTGGCCAGATATGTTTGTTAGACAGATCACTGTTCAAGTTGCAGTCTAGTTGCATCGAAATGCACTGTTTTGTATAGCGACTAAACTGGTTGTCTCAGCAATCATAAACTTAGCCACTAAGTTACACATAATGACACGATTTGTACTCATTGAACTTGTTTAATTAATTAATTAATCTTGGCATATCCGAGATTCGCCCATATGATAAGTGATTTGTATCCTGCAAGGTCATTGATTGTTTGAATTACCGTTCATTTTAAGCTGTGAGTACATAAATCTTTATTACCTGTTTGTCAGTAACCCTTCTGTAACTAATTAGACGGAGTCTAAATGCATTTACTGTTTAGTAGCTCATTAGAGGCATATCAAATCATCTGCGTATTACTGAAACCAGCTGTGTGGTGCTGTTGATCATAGCAATGGTAGGGTCTACGCGTTTCCACTGACAGCAGTAGGGTATCAGCGCAAAACAATTTGTACCCGCTGTATCGACCAATCAGGGTTGTCAAAAACCACGTGACATGATACAAGTCCTGGTAAAAACCAAGTGGCAAGCTAATCGTACCCTAACCTCTACATATACTGTGTACAAGTGGATACCAGTTGAAGTTACAAATGGACTGTCTGTCACCAGCCCATAGACACATTCCATACTAAAAGACCTAGATCTCTGACCAATTGTAATGTCTACACAAAAAGATCAACAACAACTACACACAAGGCACTGTTTGTGATGACAACACCATTCTTAGAAAGCAAATTTATCAACTAGAAGAGAATCAGTTGCAACTACCAGTAGTTCCTTATGACAACAAAAAAAACAAATTTTGTGTAATCATAGGCTTACATGTCTATTGGTTATGTTATCCACAACATGCGCATGCAAATCTATAAACAACTTACCATCAGAGACTGACTTTTGACGTCTCACTGACACAAGATGAATGACCTGAACAATAACTGTCTCTTGGCCCAACAATTCTTTAAGTAGTGATCAAACTAGACCATCACAACTTACCCAGATGACAGCACTCATCATGCCAAGTAGAAAGACAATGTTGAAATTCAAGAATCCATTCACAAAATAATACGTCCAAGGTTCGACTCCTACAATTTATAAACAGTGAAAAACAATTAGCTTTAATACCTAGACTAGTCATCATGGATCAATTATTTAGAGTCAAGTTTGACTACGTTCCCTCCCATTTGTTGCATTGCTGTGTGTGCATGTCCCCAGCAAGAGTGCTCTGCAATACGATGCTGGTGAAGAAACACTATAGATGCTTACACGTGTGTGGTGTGTGTGTGTGTGTGTGGTGTGTGTGTGTGTGTGTGTGTGTGTGTGTGTGTGTGTGCGCGCGCGCGCGCGCACGTGTGTACTATGCAATGTGAGTGCCTCATGTTTGCAATAATAGTCTGAATCAAAAACAACTCAAATCCCCAACGTAAATTAAAATTAAAATTTATTTAATAAAAGTTAATATTAGTTTAATTTAATTTTAATTAAACAGTAACTTTATTTGACTTTATTGCACTCACCGTATAACTCAGGTCCACCTTTTCCAAACACATTATACAGAACAATGTTCATTGATGCCACAACAAATTTCCGATAAAAGTAATAGTCAATAACAGCAGTAGGAACCTATAAATCTACAAATACAACAGACGCTGTCCTAATATTTCTACAGTTACGTACCAAAGTCGCAACTGCTGATAGACACGACCATCGAATAAATCCCCAAACATCCTTCTTGCAAACAATAATATCCACAGCCAGTGGTAATCTACCATTACAAACATGATAGTGCATTAGTTATATTAACCATAGCAGACATTTTATATCTAAACAAATTCACTTTAGAGTTTCATCTAAAAAATTTCACACCTGTAATTAGACGTGGTACAAATTTCGTGATTTAGCCACATTTCTTTAAATAAATGCTGCAGCATTTATTTTTAGTTAGCTCTCAGGTATGGTGTTTGAATTAATTAAGGTGTTGGTTAAACAAAAATAGCATTTACATTAAGAGATGCATCCCTCCAATACAATAGTCTAGTGTATTGTGAGATGCAGCCCTCCAATACAATAAATAGTCTAGTGTATTGTGAGATGCATCCCTCCAATACAATAGTCTACGCAAAGAAGTAGATACGCGGAACTGGTCAATACCATCAAAGAGCAAGGATTTGTATGCAAGCAGATCAACAATGAAGTTGGTTCTAGAGGATTTATCAACATCATTGGTCTCCAACAGTTCTTTCACCTACTAAACATTCCAACAAAACACCAACAACATCTCATGTCTAATATTGTCAAAACTGTAATCAAACATTCTTTCAAAATATGGCTTGTTAGAAATAGATTACATAGTAATTACGATTAGCTTAGATATAGATAGTTATCTTATATATTGCTTAGTGTACCAACAGTTCTATCTGTACTGTTGTTTGCGAGCATTTTACTTACTGTGTAGCACCACAGGATTATTAGTCTGTGCTGGCTACATACGGTTGGTTAGCTCCTCGTTTATTCTAAATAAATGAGTTTACGCGTATAGTCTAGTGAATTGTGAGATGCGGTGTATATTGATTACTTTTGTCTTTGCCTTGAGAGTGTAAACACCGTAGGATTGACGCCGTTCCATGGAGATATGTTTCTTGCACACTAATTTTTGTAAAAGACACATATGTCCAAATCTCTCTTCTAGTGTTACATAATTTGCATCAGGTTCTCCAAACGTCAACTCATTCTAAATACTGTGTGCAATAAAATTATCATCCCAGCAACTTCCACAGAGATCATACGCAAATCGGGTAATTTAGTATTCTACCTTTGCATTAAAATCATTGCATAAAATAAATTGACAAAGGTCTGTACAAATAATACTATCGGTAATTACTTACATAGAAAACCATAACCACACCAACCAAAATCACACAAGATCTCGATCTAAATAAATATAAAATTCAATAATACCGTACCCGAGTGCTGCTGCAAATGGCCATCCAATTATGGTTGCCATAGCAATAGCAAACACAGCTAACTGCACAAGAACACGACACCATCAAATAGAAACACAGGCAGAAACAGATGAAGTCGATGTATTACCGGTAGGTTCCCACTTAACCATGCTCCAGTCGACACCATGACACAGTACATGGAAAACGAACTTGGAAGATATGCTAGACACAGACACTACTAACATCCAATGGCGTTCGTCGAAGTATACAACAACACTCACCAGTGGACGATATAAACATTCCACTACCAAATAGCAGAAATGCCAGCAAGAGTCGAGCAACAGAACGACCAAAAACTGGCAAAACAGACCTATAACAGAGACTCAATGTCGCTACCTAGATGGTAATGGTACGTTGAGACAAAAAGAGTGAGACAAAAAGAGTGACGTTGGCACCACAATCCCTATTTAAATACTAACCAAAATGCACACAACAACATGATGTCAGATTTAATCCAGATACTGTCATAAACACTCAGACAATTTAAAAATCTTTTTAATACAACCATCTCGTATAGCGTGGCCACAACATAGGCAATATGAGCAATGGTACTTTGCTTGCAATGGATCACACGAATATGTACACACAAATCCTTCACCTAAATTTGCCAGTCACAAAGTAGGCAGTTGCATGCATGTTTTACCTGTAAAGGTATGTTTCGCATAAAGCACTCACCACACCGAGACAGCAACGTACGCCATAGAAAATTGCAATCTAAGTGAGAACATTCAATTAAAGAACACACACAATACTCAACCAGGTGTATATAATATGTTCAATCAGAGACAAAAATTATGCCATTAAACAACAATAAGACAGCAGGCCATGAAGAATAAAAACACTACTCCTGGTATTAATTAAAATCTCTTGTTGTAAATCAATTTGTTACTTTCTATATACTCCAACAAACACATAAAAATGCACAATGTCCCTAGTATAAAGGTGGGTATACAAAGATGCTGACTCTCCTGCATTTGCGACCCTCTCCCACCTACCCAGATTTGGCATCAAATCTCCCACATTCTGACCATTTGTGGGTGTGACTAAAATAATGAAAATGCCTGTTCTACTTGATATCCGGATATCAATTTCTATGTGCGCTGGTCCCTCTCTTCATCCAGCTCCTTCATACATACTTGGTCTGACTGAGTCATATCACCACAGCTGATAACTACGTCTAACTATTAGCAGTGCCAGTCCTCTTACAAGTTCATTTCTTGATTCTGTGGCCCATTTAAGGAATTTAGCCTGTAATATTTTCATCTTAAGAGATGCCTTAACAAAGTCTGGAATTCTTTCCACTATAGAGTCTCTTTGTCTCATACCAAGCCCATGACAAATACCTTTTCGATACGCTGTGTCAACAGACATCTCTACTAGATTTCTTTCAAAGTTCCACAAATGACTTCCGTATGTGAGAACTGGAAATAGTTGACTTTCCATGATCTTCATCCACACACTATATTTGGAACAACTTCCACGAAGTCGGCTAATGACACCATTCACAGCAGCATAAAATTTTCTTTTTCTTGCCTCCAATGTGCTCTGTACCATACTGTAATCATTCACAACGACGCCCAAATGTGTTATTTCCTCCTTGTTTGGTAATCTATTGCCATTGAGAAAAACGTCTAACTCACTAGAGTATTTCCATCATCTCTGCTTGAATGTAATCACGACACTCTTTTTGGTGTTGTATATCAGATGATGCTCATTCGTATACTCAGCACATATATCTAGCAGATGTTGTAGTTCAGCAACACTTGGAGACACTAGTGTTATGCTGTTTGCGTAAGTCAAGCACCCCAGGTACAGACCTGCTATTTTAGCTCCGACACCAGAAAAGCTAAGCTGTGTCAAAAGATAATCTAGATAAATAGAGATTGAACAAAGATGAAGACAAAACGCTCCCTTGTCATACTCCATTTCCATCGCCAAAATGTGAAGAACAGTGGTTGTTCCTCTTAACTTTCATTTTTTGACATGAATACCACTTGGCAAGAATTTAACCAAGTATACAGGATCACCTCTATCCAGTAACTTGTTAAACAGACAATAAAAGGAAACTTTATCATATGCTTTTGATAGATCAAGAGCACACACATATACTTCTTTGTTACCATTTGATAGGTAGTACTCGGCAGTCTCCTTCAAAACAAAGGAACAATCTGAACATCCATGACCCTTTTTGAAACCAACTTGTTGTTGACTAGACATTAGTATACCATGCAACTTGTCACGCATTATTAGTTCCAGTGCTTTTGATATTGTTGACGAAATGGCTATTCCTCTGTAATTGTCTGGATCACTGGCATCACCGTGTTTATCTTTAATGACTGGAAAACATAAGACTCCAAAAATTGAGTTGGGACTACAGAATGTTTTAAGCAAGCAGTAAAGGCTGCACTCATGTGGATAGCTAATTCAAAGCCACCATACCTAAGGTGTTCTGACTCTACTTCATCAGGTCCAGCAGATTTTCTTACTTTCAGTTGACGAAATGCTATTTCAACCTCTTTAGGATGTATCTCAATACACCACCATGGTAGTTTTGATGTTTGTATTTGATGTTCTAGATTTGTCTCAAATATCTGATGCTCTCTATCTATAGAATTATGTGATTGACTGTTGATAATTTGGCTAAATTGTTTCTTCAAGCACTCCATCATTTCACTGTCAGACATACGATTTGTATGAAAGCTGTGTTTCATACTTTCTTCCTCGTACTTTCTTCCTCGTATTTTCTTCCTCGTACTTTCTTCCAAAACGAATCAGTATGGCCAAACTTTCCCACCAACATTCTTGTTCCTTTCGTTTTCTATTTTTCAAATGATTTTTAAATATCTTTCTAGAATTCTGCATTGCTTTGTATAATTCACCATCTCTGGGCTTACCAGCACATTTCCATTTAGAAAAGTCATTTCTAGCCTGCTGCTGTGATTTCTTGAAATCATCATACCAACCCAATTTACTTGTTCCTCTACCTGAGCCTTTCCGTGTACATAATTTACCAGATCTCAGCAAAGCTCCACATATGGCGTCAAGATATTCTTGAATATCGTGATGATGACCACAAGACTCAGGTTCATTGCACACAGCAGCTTCTACTGGCATAGGTAGTTTACTTAGTTCCAGTTCTACACAGTGTTTATACCTCACCAAACTATCCATTGTTGTTTGTTTCCAGAAAAATTTCTTACCAACAGACTTGTTCTTTAGTATTGAAATCTTACCATCTACTTCCACACTCGTTGACATGACAATAGGCCAATGATCAGATAAATAACCACCGTCCTCCCTTATCTCAAATCTATAATTGTTTTTTCAAACCTTCAGAGACTAAGTACTCAATCCATGATCGAGTCTGGAAATCTAAACTGTGCCATGTATTCTTAGTATTCGCTTCAGTAACATCCATGCCAATAGCTGTCAGGTTGAACTCTGACATAAATGTAGCCAGTCGTCCTGAAAAACGCTTCGTGCCTTTGCAAAGATCAGTATTGAAGTCTCTCAGTATCATAACACTATCACAATCATTTGACTCTAAAAGGCCTCCCAAAAACCAGTTTCAGTGATGTAATCCTCTAATGATTGCTCATCACCATAGTCAACTGGCATGTACACAGAAATAATAAGTATAGTTCCTAGATCTGTAGTAATCCGGATTGCAGCCATTCTGTCCGAAGCAGTTCGAATAGTAGAAACAAACTGATAAAAACGTTTATGCCACGATATTGCAATTCCACTAAATGGCCTTCCCAATACAGTTTTATCCATCTCCATAGGAGACACCACAGAATAAAAAGCCTCTTCATTAATAGAAGCTAAGTTACCCAGCTCTGTAGATAGAAGCCAATGTTCTTGCACAGCAAGTATATCCACTTCTTTGAACAAATCTGAAATACAGTCAGCTGCCGACTTGAACCCTCTACAGTTAAAACTAGATACCTTTAGATTAGTTGACATCTTCATATTGATTGTTTTCATTTTCAGAAACAGACTTTTTTGGTCGAAATACCCATGATCTGACTTTGACGTGCTCTGGCCAGAAATTAGACTTCAATACTCTATTCTTAAACTCTAATGGGACTCTCACTCTTGCACTCCTTGTACCTTGTATTCTTGATGGTAACAAAAAACACATTTTCCCATCCACACCCTATCTTTCAGGTATTTGACAATTTGTAATTCAGTAACATCTTCGTCCAAATTTCCAACATAAATGTCCCATGTGTCCCGCCTCCTTTCCACACCTGCCCGAGATGACACCTCTTTGCTGGAACCCACTACAGCTTTAATGTTTCTTCGTCGAAGCTAGACGATCTACTAATCTCCATTGCTGATCATTATCCATAATATCGAAACTATTACTTTCACTACTTCATCACCCTTCTTCTCATCAATACCTCCAGACTGTGGTTGCACCGAATTTGAATTTTGTACAAATGAAACCATCAGAACTTCTGAATAGCTTCTACAAACTTGTGATTTCTTACCATCTGTAATTACTTCTCCTAATTCTTTTATTTTCTTCTCACAAAGGCTGACTTGCTCGGACAGCCTACCAACCACACCTTCCACTTCATTATTAAGATTAGCTGACACCTTAGCCAGTAAATTACAGCAGTCAACCTCTTCTAGTGGAATGACTGGAAACGAATTGATATCTACAGCACCAAACTTAGGCAGGTCTGCTTGGAGCCTATCTGCCTCGTAACATAAATGTAGTACATCTTCAACATCACCTTCGACGTTCTTCTTGTAAGACGTGTTTTTCCTATTCTTCTTTCTAATATCCAATTGGTGTTGATGCTGCGTGTCGCTAATTAAGCACATTAATCAATTGGTTATACATTTTTGTTGCACTAAAATTAAATTAATTAATGGCTTCTACTCCAACCGGGCATGAAAATATTTAAATCTTAATAATTAGATATTATTTATATATTATTTAACAATTATTACAATATAAATTTATTTATTGATATTAATGCTATTGTAAGCGTTTTTGCAAAATTGTAAAATTGCTATTGTAAAATTTTAAACTCACGCATTCTCCGGCATTTTTCCTACAAACTCACAGATTTTGATTCAGCTACAGTAGGTTGGCAGGTCTGGGCATAACACAAAGCACAACTAGCGTGCACTATCTAGTTCCTAGTCTGTGCTCTGAATGTGCCACAAACTGGCAACTTGAAGATCTATACTATCTACTTTGTCTTTGCTACTTACTCTAAATAAATATATTTATAAATAACATATTTAATTATCTATACCCAAACCAAAAGTTGCAACAATTGTCTGCTGTCAAAAATCCATTTTTCCAAAACTGGTTGGGCCAAGCCAACCCTCTGTTACACCCCTGTACTACTAATTGCCGTTTTATCATTGATGTTTCTCTTGATCATAAATAATTTGCTATGATGATGTGTCTTGATCTCAATGTTGTATAGTATATGAGCATGCTAAACTAACAAAAATTGTTTGTTATATTGCTGTTTTAAAAATGTAGATATCAACATGCAAGCATACAAAAGTCAACATTTTTAATATCAATAAACTTTCAAATTGGCAATGTTGTAGACACAAAATAATGTAAATAAATAATTTAATTATAATAAAAACAAAACCACAAACTAAATGTGATTATCCACATATCAGCATGATTACCAATTAGACATATGTGTGGGTTTGCCTGTGTCTCAAAAGTTATAAATTGATTAGCGTTAGCTCAACAAAAATCTAGTCACACAAAACCCAATACTGTATTACAGTATCTCTACAGGAATCATTATAATGCTAAACCAGGGGCAGGGCATAGAAAGCCAATGATGATCGGTCTGAGTAGGTGGGGCAATGTTGTGCACCTCTTAGCAACCTTGAACATCCATGCATTACTGCACATTTTAGCCTCACTTACTAGCTGGGACTCTGGCCCTACTGCCTCTCATGACACAGAAGTCACTCTATGCAGTACTGATGTCTAGAAAACGCACGGCTGACACAAACTTCTCCAAATATATTACTTATTTAATTGGCTATACCCTTAAATGAAAGTTGATGCCAGCGCCTGGCGAAAGTGGATTTTCCCAAAACCAGCTGGCCATGGCCAGACCAGTCAGATTGGACGCTACATCCATATAAACTCAAATTTCCTGGCCAACTAAAAACTTGCCTACTGTCACGCTCAAGTACCCATTAGACTACAAAACGATTGAAAATCACACTCAAGTCACATAGACAGGCAACAAAGCAAGGAAATACAATAATAAGGTCAATTAAATCAACAGCACATATTTATCTATATACCTTGTTGTCGGTCAGGAGACGAATAATCTCACCAGGAATTGTATGCATCAGCAGATAGGCATACGAACGAACTGCAAATACCGGTGAGTATTCCCATGTTTGAAATCCTGTTCCATACATCAAGTAATGTGTCTAACAAAACAAACAAATAAATTAAACTAAAAATTAAAAATTGAGTAAAATGCTATAATGTAACTAATGATAAAGTGCAAGTGCATATCTACACCTGCAAACAGATGGACGTGCTAACAGGCCATTCACATTGTGTCTGCCTTGTAAGTAATTTGCAGAATAGGACAGCACAAGACTAACTGATGTTGTAGATACATCTCGGTTGCTTCAATTATTACAAATACATTAACACTTTGAATCGGACAAATCTCGAGTCGTTATGTCTGAGTTTGATTTTCTCTTGCTTTTGACCTGAGATAGTATTAGAGTTAGTATTGAGGCGATTTATTATATCTATTGTCGCAGTATAAATATTTAATTATAATAATAAGCATAGGTTATCATATGAATAGTTTGCTGTATACTATGGTCACGTGATGTGTATATAAGTGGAGTGTGACATCAACCGTAAGTAACTTATTGCACACTTGCCGAACAATACATCATATACACCATCTAAATATTACGCGCTCGTGACTGGTCGCACATCACGTAACCATGGTAGTAACTATAATTATTAAATATTATACACACTAGTGTATACCATCTACTACATTCACATTAATTACCTAATTAATATTAATAAATCAATTTGCAAGGTTCCAAACGTTGAGCTGAACGACACAGCTTGTACAACGCTACTATTGTACTATTGTTAATTAATATACGATTTTATTAAAATTTTCTTGATTTAGTTTCCTCTTACGGGCTCCCAGTAATTGAACGTCTCATCACAATCAGATATATTGCTGAAAAACGCAGCAAGTAGTCGTGCAGCCACGAGTAGCCTAAAAGCATCAGAAACCCCAAACGACCACATGTGTAGAGCTGCGGCTAGCCTCGGATACCATTTCACTTATCACGTGACTAAGCGCCTAACGCACGCGAAACGAGCGAAGCTGGCACGCGAAAACTACACCACAGAGGCCAACCGAGAATGTTGCTATTGCAAAGTATGATAGAGACTTCTAGTTCTATATCCCTTACTCAAAATCAATATAAATAACAAATCTGCCCTCATCCACAATCAATAAGCATATAAAAGTCAATCCAGGAGGTCACACCAACATGTAGCCGAGTAACAAAGCCAACAAAAGCAGACAAATCGACAATACAGCAAGAGCAGTCCTAGTCCGATCGAGCGTCAATATCACCGAAAAAACTTCGCTTCTTGTTTCATCAACAACACTCGACGAAACCGTAACATCCTTGTTGCTATCAACAGCAGCTTTGTCCAGAGGAGTAACAACAGGTGCCACTTTTTCTTCGGGCGTCGCAATCTCTATGACCTTGCTAAACCCGCCATACAATGGTTGTGGACCTGAGTTGCTCGCTACCATTCCGTTTCCAAGGCAAGTCCGTACTCTGAAACGGTACTTTGTAGTCGGTTGCAGACTGTCGACCATGAAACTGGTATCCGCTCCTCTGTAAATCTATGGCACAATGACGATAAGGACAGTCGAGAATTAATAATTAAATAAATAAATAAATAAATAAATAAATCATAAATAAAGTATGGAGTGTGTCTTGCCTGACGAAAGTTTGCTTCGCTGCCGGGATAGCAGCACTGTAGTTCATAGATCAAATTTGAATCTGTGTTGTCGAGCTCGACGGGATCCCACTGTAGAGTCAAGGACTTTGAAGCGCACTGAGAGCAGAGAAGTCCTAAGGTCAACAGGATGGAATGTTTAAAGAATGGGAAACAGATAGGTGCACATCAAAACCACAAACAGAGAAACACCCAGACAGATAGAGCAACAGACAGACAAACAGACGAACAAAAAGACACACAGACGGACAGACACACAGACAGAGAGCCAGACAAACAGACAGAGAGCCAGACAAACAGACAGAGAGCCAGACAAACAGACAGAGAGCCAGACAAACAGACACAGAGACAAACAGACGAACAAAAACACACACAGACAAATGGACAGACACAGACAGACTGACAAACAAACAGACAGACAAATGGACAGACAGACTGGGTAGTATTTAGTTGCTTTGCTTAGATGGTGTATAATAGTTCAGTGTTTGAAAATATATGTATTGACAGACAGACATACATACAGACAGACAAACAGACAGACAAGACAGACAGACAAACAGACAGACAAGACAGACAGACAGACAGACAGACAAATGAACAGACACACAGGAGATGCACATATGCATGCACACATGTGCACACAGACAGAGTCATATCATAAACAGAACAAAAATGTTATGAGAGCACCGCAAACAAATAAGTGCACATCGAAACCAAAAACATGCTTGGTATGTACACAAACCGAAAGCAAAACATAATACCCACTACAAACGGGTCCCTCCCGAATACAAACCTGTCACAACGGGCGGAGGTTGTCTCGTCGTCTGATACACGACTTCTTCACTCCAGTCGCTACGACCGGCCTTGTTCATGACAGCTAACCGAAATACATATGGCGAATCCGACACCAAACGACTAACTCGATGTGCAACCATTAAGCCCGTACACACATCCTGAAAACTACAAACACACACACACACACAAACCGTCACCCCCACGCTCACCATCGATTCAAACTCTGCCTACCTTGTTCTGCTCGGTGAACGCATTTGAAGACAATACTCGAGATGTTGAGGGTTGCTCACCACGCCCCAACGAAGTTTTAAATTGTTGTGAGTGCCCTGAACGAGTTCGGGTGGTAACGGCGCCAAAGGTCGTTGAGCTTCGGTCGTCGCCTTCAACACGGGGCTGAAACCTCCAATACCAACACGATTTACAGCTTGAACTCGAATCCTAAAAGAGAAATCAACGTCTTGTTGAAATATACTACAACAGTGTGTGTGTGTGTGTGTGTGTGTGTGTGTGTGTGTGTGTGTGTGTGTGTGTGTGTGTGTGTGTGTGTGTGTGTTATTTAACCACAGAAAACCGCTCGGACATTACCAGTAGGTCTGATCTACCTAATTGTGGCTACACTAGCAACTCAAGTGGTGTTTACACTTTCACTGTCACAGCTAGGAGCCGATTCAAAGAGCTACAATCGACAAGTCGTGAAGTACTACAAATTCAAATGCCATTTTGTTTCCAAGCTCACAATTTGTAAAATCTATCTAAAATACAGTATAACCGCTTTGTACCGCCCATGATATACCTGTAACTTCACCAATATGGAAGAAAAGGAACATCAGGGACAAATCTATGAAAAACTGTGATTAGTGGCTTATATATATAGAATACCTGTATCTTACATCAGTATACAAGAGGTAAAGAACAACAGTGACAGCTTTTACCTGGATACTCGACTGCTTGGGTGTGCCTCAAAGTAGGACTCATTGGTGATCAATCGTGCAGGCAGTAAAAAGAGGATGGTGATTATTCTTGTCAGATATGACTGCAATATGGTTTTATAAGAGGACAGCAGTAAAGCGGTTATACGATATTTCATCGTATATGGTCGACAGTAACACCAACGTTGCTCTACTATCAGTGTTAAATACAACTAATGACTAAAGGCCTGTCCACACTAGACCAGAATGGATCGCGATTGTGCTGATTGCGATCTGATCGAGTTAGCGAGTGTCCACACTGCACTTTGAAAACGATACCTCCACCTATTTTTTGGTATCACGTGACTGATGACCGATGTGTACGTGTGGGTTCCTTGCTTGTGGAAAGCGTTAATACAGCGACGTAAGGAGAGCGAGGATGAAGATGAGTGAGGAGGGTTAGATGTTCCGACTACACTCGTAGCGTATGTGAAGGTAATGCCCACGTATTCCTAATTGGATTCAACTGATCGCAATTGAAACCACCTCCTGATGTGAATTGGTCTTAGCTGCCAGTGTGGACAGGGCTTCAGCTACCAAAGACTAAAGCATTCAAGATTAACTAACTGTGAATCAACCTGTAGTTTGTTTCCGGTTTAAGATTCGTGATGAACATTTGGGTGTCTGCGACTTGACAGATCTCGATCCCTATCACTTCGACGACATAGTGAGACACCGGAGATCCATTGTCCACCGGCGGAATCCACGTCACAAGCAAAGCCGAGTGCGTCGACGACAACTGAAGCAAACAAGCACATAAAACCAGCACACGCCAACACAGAGTACAATGGCAATGCTCACCAGCCGAACTTCGGGTACGACCGATGGCGGCGCTGGTGGCATCACAATGGTTACAACCTCGCTCCACTGGCTGCTACCAACCGAATTCGAAGCCTAGAAAAAAAACTCGACTACGACATACCGACGCTAGATCAATTAGAGTAGCAACCCACGTTGAGTCTGAAGTAGTTATGCGACGCCGGCTTTAATCCTTTCACCTCGCACGATAAGTCGCTGCCAGTGTACACACACTCGGCCTTCTCTTTGATCCACTCGAGTGTATACTGCTTCAATCTGCTGCCGTTGTCGTGTGGAGACTAAAGCACATGTCACTCCGTCACACACAGAGATACATCACTATATGTCAACGACACTGACACTCACTTGCCATTCGATTAAAACGTGGTATGGCGACCGGCAGTGACAGATCGGAGGATCAGGACGATCGGGAACTGCTGCCGACGTCGTCAGCAACGCAGAGTCCGACCACGGTCCGTACTACAACAAGCACAACCATAATAAAATCAAAAGCAAGGAACACGGAGTGAAACAAGACACAAGCATTTGTGACTGTAGCACGCAAACTTTCTATCTATGATATACTGCCAAATGCCGATAACAACCAACACTACTACTGCATACGCAATGTCACATATTGAAGCCGATCTTAAATACAAGCCAATGTTTTCAATGCTGTCTCTGACACAACAGCCGGTCTTGAATACAAGCCGAGGCTCGTAATTGGCAGTAATTCTTACGCACGGGCAGTTGCATTCGACCAATCGTCTGCACATGATTGGCACGTATCGGTCAACTGCTATTACATGTTTCTGCTCTTCTCGTCTCGTTCTATTTGCCTTTCTTTCCAATGCCAACAGAGACCACAACAAAGGAAACAGTGCGTACGTATGCCCTTACATTTATGCTTGCCATGGTCACACAATAGCCAGTCCTAATCGCCCAACTTCAAACAGCACATTCACTGGATGCAAATGTTAGGTTGCAATATATTTACTGCTGTTGCAGTGTTCAAAAGTGGTCATTCGATGACTAACTAAGTTCATGTAACGACTAACTATTCCAGCAGGGTTGCCATCCTGACGACTAAAGTCACTCAAGTTATGGTGGGCCCAATAAATTTTTGTGTTTACGCTGTAGAACATGTTACTCAGGTCAGACTGAAAGTACACCTCTGAGGTCCTGGGATTTTGTTTACTTGCCAGAACAATAAGTATCATCATTCAATATCTATGAAATATAAGTATGTCTCTGATGACTGAAAGATTATGACTACGTCAGCCATAAAATTTCAAACATTTGTGTTGTTGTAGCTGTCCTGTAATGGCATACATCCTTCTGTTCGCACAATCAGGTGCCACTCAAATTTGATTGTGAAACCAGTGGAGTAGAAAGGCAACTAGCAATGAAACTGCCGCTGCGTACAAGCCTGTCTTGAGTTGAGGCCCGTCCTGAATAAAAGCCTCTGCTGGCAACTCGGCTCATGCAGTGAACAAGTTATGGCTTTAATACGTGACATTACGGTATCAGGCAAAACCCGCCACCAACAACTTCGTCGTGCAACGACACAATGCACTACACACGCCAATGAGATTCTTTGCTTTGACTCGGAAGCGATAACTCCGACCTGGCTGCAAGGAATTGACAACAAACGACGTATCTCTCCCCGAGTAAACGTCGGCAAAACCTGTAGGCAACATGCCACTTCACTGACAATACAACGCACACGAAAGACACAACTGACCGACCCGACTTTCCCCTTTCAGCCATCTGTACAATGTAATTCGTTATCTTCAATCCACCAGTAGAATCGGGAGATTCTAAAAATGCAAACAGAAACTTAGAACTCAAAGAATTAGACATAAAATGAAGCGCTTACTCCAGTGGAGAGGGAGTGAATCGGCTTTCGGTTTCTGTCCCTTGACTAGAAATGGTGGTGGTGGACCATCAGGGGCAATAGGACGAGTCGTTACCATTGTGATTTTAGACCACTGATAGCGATATGATTATTAGTATGTGCAATGTATTAAGAGTCAGTGATATGAGTACCTGTCCCACACCACCGGCTGATGTGGCGCAGACTCTACAACGATACGTTCTACCAGGCAAGAGATTGGAAATACAGCAAAAATTGTCACTTCCGCTGTGTGCTTCTTGAAAAGCACTACCTAAGTGAAAGAAACAAACTAAAAGCCTTCGAGATAGCAACTTTAACAAAATAGGAAAAAGTTGACAAACAGACAAACACACACACACACAAGACAGACAGACAAACACACACACACACAAACAGACACACATACAAACACCTATGAAAACATTACAATCTCACTCCACTGTCCAACACAAGTTGTAAGAATGGAGTTATAAGTCTAATGCAGTGTCCTAACGAGGTCATAACCTGACCAACTAACTACGCTAAAACTATGGTACAACACACCTACGACATCCAATTACTAATCAATGCCAACCCTACGAATAAAACACATTAACATTATCCACCTTTTCCATCATCAAGCTCAACGATGTACTTGGAAACCGGAGAGCCACCAGAGTCCGACGGCAAATCTACAACAACGTTGTGAAATTAGCAGCAAACACACTCTCCACACAACCTACCCTACCCCATATCAGTTTGACACAATGAGGCTGCGGTCGTCCATCCAATCTCGGAACACCGGGTGCACCTAATGCACCACAACATAAAAATTAGACAACAAATTATATAGATACCACCTTATACAACATTCTCATACAAAAATATTTCATCACAAACTAGTCACTAAAGCACACCTGGTTCAGACGGTGCTGTCTTGAAGATACTGATGGCACTAAATTTGCTCACCCCGTGAGCATTAGAAGACGTCACCTGTGATTGTAGACGACAACATAAACGAGAGCCACTATATACATCCTTGATTACATTGACTCCTACCCGAAAGCTGTACACCGAGAACTTCTTCAAATTCTTGCACGTACACTGCAGAGCCTCTCCGCAATAGACAGACATGAACCCGTAGCCCTAAATGAATACGATCAATAACAGAGGATACACATGATTGGTATACATGCGGTGCACACTTGGTGTGTTACTAATGTTGTGCCTAACAGACACTGCCTAGATTGACACACAATTGTCGTTCATGTTGATACCGTAAAACCAGAAATTTGTGTGGCTGTAATATTGCAGGGGTTTCCCTATAGCGCGGCGCGGAGGCGCTGCACCGCACTGTGGCGATGGCACTATGGTGATGACTGTATTTCAAATGATATGATGACTGTATCTCAAACAATGGTTGATAAGGAATGCCAAAAGTTACTTGACGGCACAGCAATTTTATCTGCCCAAAGCGCAATTACTTGAGGGCAGAGCAGCATCCAATTATCTACAGGGTTACAAGTCTGTTGGGCGTTGACCTGACATTAGTCCCAGCTCACCACACCCACAGCTTTGTAATTGGCATTTCCTCAACGCAACCTTGTACACATAATCCTGTACATAACTAGGTGCTTGTCTGCCCTCAAGTAGATTTGGGCAGATAATTACCTGTTGTGTAGTCAAGTAGCTTTTGTTTTCATTGTCAACCCTCATTTGAGGTAACTGTTTACTGTGTGTGAGGTCTTTAGATCATTCTTGTTTAGTGTATCCTAACTGATCGATTTACAGAGTTGAGTGTAACCACTCAACTGGAATAACATAGTTAGCTGTACAAGTTCAGTTAAATGTCAGCTAACATAACATGTAGTCTATATGATCTAACAGTTGTGTTGATGATAAGAGACAGTAATGCATATCACCTTGACCTAGTGACTATCCATGTGGCATGTGTTCCTACCACGCTATCATGACATTTATGTCAGTGGCTACACCAATAAGTCTGACAATCATTAATTAATTAAAGTTACTTCTTCTGTTTAAGATAAGATCTTGGTGGCTAATTAATATTAATAAAATGCCACGCTGTTATTAATTCCTGGGGAAACCCCTGTATTGTGCGAATTTGCCCCAAACGAGCGCTTTAAACATGCTACACAGTTTTTAGTTTGTGTGACATCAAGACAGCTCGACTATCTACTCAAGTATACTGGTAATGGTTTTTATATTGACCAAACGAAAACCACCACGACAACAAAAGAAAGCCTCTACGCTTAGACGTTTGCTGCCTATTCAACTTCACTCTGGAATCATAGCGTAATGGTAAACTACTTTCTCATTATACTCAAACCTCCGAGATCCGGACACCTCCCTAGACCGGACACTTTTCCAGTGCATATCAGGTCTTGGGACTCCGAGAGCAGCACTTTGGCAACAAACTCCCCATCTAGACACTCAATTCTCACGCTGTCTCGAGTATCACATGCCAGTGTGTAGGAGAACGCGTATGTAACATATGTAACTGTAGTACAAAGTACACATGTATATTACAGTGTAGTACAAGTGTGTACTGTACATGCGTACAGTATGCAGACCTGGTATGACGTTCACCAAACCTTACATTAAAAAGGTCTGGGATTCCAAGGATATAATGCACGTTACCTATCTCTATATTCCAGACATTTCTAGAATCCGGACAGCCACTGGTCCCATACTGTCCGGATTAGGAAGGCTTAAGTGTATTACCTTCTAGAGTGCAGTCAAGTTTGGGTGTTTGCAGTTGTTCAGTATCCATGTATTTGGTTTACAGGAGAGTTAACATCAGTTAACCAAAATATTCAGAGTTACAAACACAGTCGGGTCCCAAAATGTTCACATAACTGACATCCGACTGCACTCCTAAGTTCCTTGCAAAAATATACACAAAGAGTTGAAAGTCCTTAAACCCGCCGTGAGTGAGTGCAACCCCATTGTGCAACAATTACTAATTTAGCATCCTACTTCAAACACCATACCGAATCTGGATCTTCCATCTCCACCTTATACTCCAACGATTCTATAATTCAGCACACGATGTCAACAGGTCTCTAACCGTGTGACAGTGCGCCTACCTCCTTTGCTGTCGACGGGTTCCTTCCATCCGATACTAATAGAATCGACACTAACATTCATAAGAAACGGCTGGCCTGGTGGTGATGGCGGTCCAGCAAGAGTGCAGAAAGCAGCAATAGGACTTAGATTACTGACACAGAAAAATGTTTATTAATGAAAGTCAAACAAAATTATTCTAGGAATGCATGAAAACAACCTTCGACCGATGCTATTCTCCGCGTACACTTGGAAACGATAGCAGTGACCGGATTCGAGTTTCTTAGACACTTTGTGTTGTCGCTGAGTTCCCTTGTATTCTTCGACAAATCCGGAGTATGGATTACCCTGCAAGCGACACAATAACTAAACAATGATAATAAATGAATGACACCCATTAGACGCCAATAACCTGATCCCACTCAAGATGATAAGCTATAATCTCGCTGCCGTTGCTCGGTGGTGCCTAAACCGTACAAATTAATTACCAAATTTGATCGGGTTGCTGGCATTAGCATGAGTGGTTACACTCCATTTGATAGTCAAGCTGTGTCTTGTGCGATTGCCTAAGCGAGGAGCAGAAGGAGTTCCCGGCCGATCGGATAGAGTCGTCACGATGACAGCTGCAGTGGTGCAGAACATAAACAAAACGTTTGTTAATAAACTCCGTTTGCAAAGCTACGAGAATGTAAGCTGTGAGTACGACTGGTGTGTGTGTGTGTGTGTGTGTGTGTGTGTGTGTGTGTGTGTGTGTGTGTGTGTGTGTGTGTGTTATCACTGACAAACAACCGTATTCTCCTACACTCATTCTCTGCCTGACACTGAACAAGTCGTTCTGTGTACTCAATCTCAATTGCCAATAGTATTACTGTGTGTTTACACTGGCACGTCCAAGCAAGCGGCACCGTGTCAACCCAATGTAGCTCAGTCAAACGTGTCAGTGTAGACACGAGTGAGCCAAGCCTGGAACAAACCAACACAATCCATTCAATGTGAATGAGCTGGGTCAAGCTGGTTGGATTCCAAATATTGACAAGGCATGTACGGCTGCTTGTAATACCCAGACCTGTCTGTCGTAATCAGACACAGACAATAAACCTCATTTATACTGCACTGACACGCTTCATATTTCTTTAAGGAAACAGCAGATAGAATGTAATCACTCTAACGTTTATGTTTTAGCTATTGTGTGATGAGATGCCACATTTCTATGGCTTGGTTAAAAGATGGCAGCGTCAGCAGGTGCTAGCCCATTTGCGATTCATACCCTATCTGAAACATTTCGATGAAACTGCCTGGTCTTGATCAGTCTTGTCAGTGTAAACAATGAATTAGATTCAGTACAGCTGCAAAAAAGTCACTGCAGCGATGTCCTTCAAAGCACGTCACACACACACACACACACACACACACACACACACACACACACACACACACACACACACACACACACACACACACACACACCACATGTATGAAGCCCACATCACAATAGATGTTGTGCAGGTTAGAATGTTACGTATGTACACAAACACTAGTATGTATGCTGTGGCACCACCCATACGTATTACATTAGTGCAGTATGTGACTAAAACGTAAAGTGCACACTTGTGTGTGTGCATTGCATCTAGAATAAATGTGATTTAACTTAATGAAGACAAAGTCCCAACAATGAACACACACGCACACATGCTCGCACGCAGCACACACAAACACACACACACACACACACACACACACACACACACACACACACAATATCAGTAACAATTCTCGTCACAATTAGCAAGCAAATGTAGACTGGACTAACCTGGTGAAATGATAGTTGAACTGCTACTGTTTTTCTGGTCAGATATGGCCTTGACTCTACCAGAAACAAGTACACACAATGATATAGAAAGGAAGATAAGAAGCACACAAACAGCTTTCTCTGTGTTATCTCTGTTATACATGTAAATTACATTACAAAAACAATCATAAACTGATACTCTTTACAACAAACAGTCCAGTCAGAGGTTGTGATTGTGTGATACCTTGACTATGTCAACAAACTGTAATACAAACTAGTCTCTTAGGGCTGGTTCACAATATCAACCCTGAGGCTCACCTGAGCGTCAACATCAAAGACACTGCCTTGACCCAAGCGGCATCCTTTGATGTTCATGCTGACCCTGACGCTGGAATAAAATTCATTTCTAGTCCAGCGTCAGCGTCAATATTGTGAACCAGGCTTAACTCAACAGAATCTCACTTGAAGGCAATTATTAATTGAGCAAAGTAAACTCCCTTTGCCATTGATTTCCCTAAGCTGCAATGGCAACATGAGTATTTACCCTATTTCTACCCTTTAGCAAATCAAATGTTTAGCAAATTTGTTGCCTTCTTGATGTCGTTCTTTAGTTTTCCAAAAAAACAAGGAGCTACACCATGATCCCATATAGTCTCATGTAGCCAGACCTTTTCCCACTGAAGTATGATGGCAGCTAAGGTATGGCTAGGGTGTGGCTATGTGAGACTAGATCACATAAGTGTTAATTAATAATTGATTACATTAGACAACAACAACAAAAGGTAAATATGGCAAACTAGAAGGCGTCCTGATAGGTGTGAGATACTAATTGAGCTGTGAGATCCTTTATCAGTCTCTTTTGCCATTGCGATTGCGTGCCTGTGCTCTTTATTCAGTCTGCTTGTGTCTCTAGTAGGTCTGAACTCAAACATCTTTGTGTGTTACGTGTTGTGTCTATCGTATTGTCTGTGTTACAGCTCTAGCTATGGCACGAGTACTTTCATTAGCCAACAGCATTAAGCTGTCTTCAAACAGGCCGTGCGAAAGGTTCAAAACAAGCTCGCTTGCTCTAAATTAGGGTTGAGTTTAAGGTTACGTTTCAATCTTATTGCCCTAGTGGGAGTGATGTGTGCATTACTAAGTGGGAACTTGACATGGTCCACATATCTCACAAACGATAACATAAACAAACTCAACTAAACAGAAACACATACAAAACAAATACGTAACTTCTTGCTTGATTTTTTACCTTAATTTCAGTGCAAACACAAACCATAAAGCATGATCTCTCATGATACTTTAGCCGTAAAAGTTTTATTAAGCTAGAAATGTCGGAAAACTTAACATAAGGATACCTGGCCCAAGCATTCATAGCAACATTGCTTGCATAGGCTCGCCAGCTTAGAACACATCCGTAATTCTAAGTTAGTCCACAACTAATAACAGCACCACTCGACAGCTTTACAACAAACCAGCCAACTTTACCTCAAGCCGGCCAGCTTTAAAATAAATGTTTTAATCAGTTCGTAACGTCTACCCAATCGAACAAGGAACACTGCATGTGCACAACAAACGACAAAGTTGCCAAACTAGTGCCTGAAAAATACACTAAAATACTAAAAATTTGAACAAGCAGTCGAGCCCATATCTGACAACTACAAGTGTAGTCGACAGGAAAAGTCAATTAACAGATAAATTATCGAACTACACTTACTAAGAAAAGTCTAATGCTCAGTGATCAACCTTGAATAAACAGTTGGGCTATTAATTAAATTAATTGAAAAAAGCAAAACTGTTAGAGACAATCTGCGATAGAAGAAAAGGAGGTACAGTTGCCACTCATTTCTTACCTGAAGCTATACTCCTTTCCTGCCTGCAGGTTCTCAACAAGATGCTGAACATCTGTCCCACTACATCCACCAAACGCCATTGAGGCTATTAACGGACATGTTACAACTGACCACAACACTCACTTGTAAACAAACAGAAACTTGGAATCTCGACTGTGCGCCATCTCCAGCTGATACACCCAGTTCGATTGACTCCTACCGTCTCCATCCGGCTCGCACCACGTCACACGAGCTGATCGACTCTCCACCTCGACAATCTAAAAAACAGATCAACGTGACGTCACACAAAGAGAAACGTTGTCCATTGTAATTCATTGTGCAGGCTGACAGCTACGCCACTCCTACACTTTTGTTGCACGTCAGAACGACGACGAACAAAGCAATGAAACGAGCACAGCATGTCTACCTTGGGTGCGTGTATAGAAGTCGGTGCAGTAAAGCTCTGTGAGCATTTCTCTACACAATAACAAGACGAATAATTAAAACCATCGAGCCCACTCCCACTTCTCCAACAATCCAACAAAGACCTGTTCGCGTCTCTGCACTCTCAGACGTCTCAAAAAGCGACCCGGTCGGCGAATGGACTCCATTAGCCAATGGCATTGCTTCACCATTCTGCACGTCGACAGAAGGCGCGATGTTGTATGAAACCGATTCATTCACTAACTTGCCAGCAACGAACATCTGCTGAGCAAAGCCTCCGCCACCGACCGGAACGAGACGGACAAGGACGGGCTGACCATCCGGTCCTAGAATCGGTTCGCCATTCGGTCCTTGCATGGCAAAACCTTGAAGCGCCGTTGCTAGTGGAACCTGGACGCGGACATGTTGCCCAGGGGTACTTCCTCCGGGAATCGTTCGGACTGGCGAGTCTGACGGCACGACTGAGTTTGTTTTTCTTTCTAAATCGCCATTTTCCGTCATCGTTTTCTCCTCGACGGCTTCGTCCCCGAGTCCCTTTTTCTCCATGTAGCGTCGTCAACTGAATTAGGAGAGTCTAAGTTAGTTCACGCGAAGTGACAACGGCGTTGGAAGCCTTTGCTTCTCACGTTTATGAGCAAACACTCAACAACCAGACAATATAACCGATGCCTACATACCGCATGCGCAATACAACACGACGCGTCACGTGACGAGTGTCAACGATGCAGAAAGTCATCAACTTCGCTCACAGCAAGGCCTTGGCCGTCGCCGAGTACATCGTTCCAGTTCTCAAGGTTTCTCCTCGTTTCTTAGGCAATCGATGCGTTTTTACAAAAAATTCTGTTTTTGACGTGACGTCAGGACTCCAAGTTCAAGGAAACCGGACATCTCACACCAGATGAGGTAGTCGACGCATTTCTCGCTTCTGTCAAAATTACAAGTTGCCATCCCGTTACAGTTCGTCGTGGCTGGTGATTTCTTGGTACATCATTGTCCCACGTGGTTTTGGTAAGCGACTCGCACACTACACGGAAATCTAGACGCAATGACGTCATAAAAGGATGTAACGCGTGTAGACAAGTGATGACGTAGTAATTGGTGCTAAATTAAATTAGATATACTACATGTATATATCTACTCAGTATTTATATAATTGATTAATTCAAAATAATTTTTATTGATGCAATTTAAAGTTTCAGTTATGACTTTCTACCTCAGCATACATACTCTATTATGAGTCGTACTGTGTATGTAGGTCTCCCGGCGACGAGTCAAAAACTCGATCGTACCTACCAAAAGACAAACAATTTTTAGTGACAAAGAATGGTCAGTACGTTGATTTGGTAGTTATTAGCATGTTGGTGACAACACATGCTGCTGATGGTTTAGTACCGTGTTATAAACGATGCAAATACATGGAAGCTATGGAGGTGAAGGAGAGAATAATCGACGAAGGAGACGACGAGGGTGGCTGGGTGGAGACACAATTCGAACAAGGCGGTATGCACGTAGTTTGCTTCAAATTCTAGTTTTATCTTACAAATTTGTAAAAAAATTGTCACATTGCTATACAGTGTGTTTTGATCGACAGATGCAAGCGTGTCTACTGCCCAGGAGAAAGTGGCTGACATGTCTATAGATGGCAAGGTGTGTAATAGTCTGTCTATGCATCCTATTATTACTTGGAAGTTGAGATGTTTATATTAACAACCAATGAGCAGGGCCGGCGAAGCACTCCAGATGTTGGATGACCAAACCCCACCCACAGTGAATGTAAAATAGCTAATTTATTTAATCACTTGAACCAAATTTCTGGAAGTTCTTGTCAAGAGTTCGTTGCTGAAAGTCCCATTTTCAAATTTTGGGTAGGACATGGCTCACCTGGCCCACCCTGCTCCGCTGGCCCTAATGAGTACGTTTGTATATTGACTATTGCTGGTGCCACTATAGATCCGACTTACTGTTGATGTCCAGTAGTGTACTTGGAATATAGTTTTTCTATATTTTTGTAGACTGAACGAGCTACACATACCTCTGTGTCTGGACCTCTTCCTGTCCAAGACGAAGGTGACGACGATGACGATGAAGAAGCAGCTGATATGGAAGGTACTGGTCGTTTAGTTCTAGTTATGAGTATCGACGCTCACCGAACTGACTACATATTGTAGAGTATGAAGAGAAAGGGCTCGGTGAAATTGAAGACGATCCGGTATGTGCTGAAATTAAAGGAAACACTACAGTACATACTGTATATCCATAGTCCATACACATAGTGGTATGCAGACATCCAGTATCATGTTTTATTGCTTTCACCAAATCCCTCAGTGTATGCCTGTTGTAATGACCATTAGGTCTGCAAATTGGGTCGTTGGATTCAATGATAGATCAGGGCTCCATTGCCCCAGTAGCACGCAATTGCAAAATATGAACAAGAAATAACCTCTTGGAAGACTGTAGTGTCTGTTTGTATTAAATTATTAGTTAGTTATTTGTTAATTATTTATTTGTTAATTTAACTATTACTTAACTATTTATTTATAAATTATTTAATATATTTATAAGTAATTAATAAGTAACAAAACTACATTATACAAAACTAATAAATTCAATTAATCAATAAATTAATCGTTAATTAATATATTAACAGGATCGACAGTCTGTTTCAAGTGAATGTAATGGTAGTGCATCTACTATAAAGGCAATATTGCAAGCATGCTGTAAACCAATAAAGTTTTGGTGGCGCAAAAATTTCTGTACCTCCTGAAAATTCTGTTTCGTTAACAATCTAGTTTTGATGAAACACCTCAAAAGCTTGAGACTCCTTGGCTGGATTTATAGTACACTAGACCACATTTACAGTTGTGTAACACAATAGTAGGTGTGCACTGCGTAGTTAGATGATAATTGCAATAATTACATGCTCACAGACATTGCTGTTTGCTCCTAGAGGTTTGACAACTTTCACAAATTTAGCTAAAGAGATCAAAGTAGGTTACTGGTATTTATAAATATTTATTTATATATATATATATTTATACTTTAAGTACCTACATTAAATCTCTCTGTCTGGAATTCATTACAACCAAGCTACATTGTCCAAGCAGCAATGCTTGCAGGAATAGCAGCCGAGGCCGGTGAGGTTGAAGAAGACTTCCGACACAACGTTTTGGTGTCAGCTGCAGGAAGTGTTTTCCATCCTCTCATTGTCGAATCTTTAGGATTATGGTCAGTTCACAGCTTGAAAATTATCAAGCTCATTGCAAGAAAAGATTGACTTTTAGTCAGACAGTAGATTACTTACAGCAACAGCTATCCTGCCAGCTATGGCACTACAATACTAAGATGATTTGTTTAGGTTATTCTTTGATGGTAAAGATGATGTTATATTTCTTCCTCCTTTGCCATATTTATTTATATTTATACTTATTTATATAAATAAATATTTATACAAATACATATTTATTACAACTCCTTGCTAAATATAAATATAATTAATAATTTAATTAATAACTAATTAATAAATTAATTATTAAATTAATTGATAATTTATTTATTAATATGTAACAGCTATCTGTTACATTATGACTATATAATGCCAAGATGATTTTACATAGATTAGCGTTGGACTGTAGAGAGAGTGCTTTATTAGCTTTCTAGCTTGTTCTGTGATTTTTTATTTTATAATATAATATAATATATTTTCTCCCCTTCTAACCCTCTAATTATTGAACCATATTATTGCTATCTGAAGGTAGATCTCGCGAAAAACCTCAACCGTATCTACTAGCAACCTTTGATAAATCATTCTAACATTATACATCCACAGTTATATGGAGAGTTGTTGCATCAGGTTCTTTTGCGTCTGTGAAAATGAGTAAATTGTTACAGCAAACACTCTTGAGCAGATTGACTTAAAATATAGATATAAATAAATATAAATAAATACATAAATCACCACCGAAATTTCTTGGTTTACAGTAATCACTGCATCATGACAATGATGGTGTGTGTGTGTGTGTTTGTGTATAATCTGCAGGCATCACTTCAGCAAATTACGTCCATGCCATCGGGTGCCGAAGCTGAAGGAGACACTGTTTTGCAGACTCGTACGTATGACTTAAATATTACCTACGACAAATACTACCAAACACCGAGACTGTGGGTCTTTGGTTACGATGAGGTACTTCCATTGATTGAACTCTGACATGTAACCATGGTAACAGTTTTATTGCAGCATGCCCACCCACTTCATCACAAACAAATGTTGGATGATATCAGTCAGGTACATACTTTGTGACTCTCTGACTCTATGTCTACTTGAGAAGTCCTGATTGCAGGATCATGCTAACAAGACGGTGACGATTGAGCCACATCCACACATTCCTGGACCTCCACGAGCATCAATACATCCATGCAAGTGTGTTGTGCAAACAATATAGCAATATGAACACACACACACACACACACACACACACACACACACACACACACACACACACACACACACACACACACACACACACCAGTACAAATAGTTAGGCATCTAGCTGCTCACTTTTATTAATAAATGTTCTAAACAAGTTATCACACTGGCTTTGTCACCAAACCATCCACAAATGCTTTCCAGTGTACTACATCCTAGTTAACCAAACTGTCTCATTTCTGGCAGGCATGCAGACGTGATGAAGAAAATTATTGAGACAGTGGCAGAGGGTGGAGGCGAGCTCGAAGTTCACATGTATCCTTCCATAAATAATTTATATAAAAATTAGGCGTTATTCAGTACTCAAAACGCATACTGATTGTACCAAGTGTTAGTAGGCTTTGAGTGTCTGTTGTTGATCACTGGTTTCTATACAGATTTCCTTGACTTTTGGTCTAGGTATTTGCTCATCTTCCTTAAATTTGTACAAGCAGTGATACCAACAATAGAGTACGACTACACCAGGCAGTTCTCCATGTGAACAGTGAGTTTAGTAGCAGGGCGGATAGACTAGACCTGTTAATGCTTTGGCTGTGACTGTGTGGCTTGTTTAAATTTCATGTAACGTTCGCCACTAAATGTGATCGTCCAGATTGTTACGCAATCGCAGTGTACGTCCAAATTCTACATGAAATTCAATGTAAATATTTTGTGGTACATTTTTTTGAGTTTTGGATGATGTTGAAAACACCTGATTGATTCATATCCATAAAGGGTAACTGACATGCAAAATCAAAAACGTTTTATTGCATTTTTCATTTGTTCGTAACGTCCGTTTGCCCCCAAAATTAAAAGCTTAATGAGGAAGCACTACAGTGCAAACTCTCCAAGTGCTATAGCTATGTAGCTTGATTCACATCCAACATATTAAACATACAGGACATTTATTTGGTCACGGGTTGCCTTGCAGGTACAGTACTGTACAGCAAGTAGTTGTACGTTGGGCATCACATGACCAGGACTACCCTCACTTCTTCAGTCTCCTTGTAGCAATGAGTATTGTGGTCTACGTAGGCAGTTGCCATTTGCCAAAATGTCAATACTCTTTCAGAGTAATCTACCGATGTCTGTTGCTGGAAGGTGAAAAGTTGGTAGGGGGGAGGTACGTATCTCGTGAGGTGCGTATCTCGTGAGGTCATCAATGGAGTTCCCAACTGTTAGCCAGATGCTAATGGCATCAACAAATTAACTAGAGAATAAACTATTTGCATCATAGTGTCACATATTTTGCATGATTATCTAACATAACAAAAACAACAACAACTATCAACAAATACAATCCACGGTTTATTCTCAATTTGTTCATCATAGTGAGCTATCTTACTAATTAATAACTTTCCATTCAAGGTTTGACAAAACAATTTTCAAGTATTGCTAAACGGAATCTTGCAGCCATACATGTATGTAGTAAATATGCATCATAGTAAGCATTGAGGCAGCTTTGGTCCACTGTAGACATTTAAGTGTCTTAAAAACACCGAGTAAGTGCTTACCTCCTCCCTCTCCCCCGGAGGCATGAAACGCTAGGGTACAGTAGGCTGTCAGTCACGTGACATACGACTGAACGACTCTCTCTCTGCCTACTGCGTAACACGTGACCATTACATTCAAGCTGCATAGCAGCTGAGGGTTTGCACTTTAGTGCTTCTTCATTTTTGAGTGAGAAATCCAGCCAAACACAACCAGACACTAGCAAACGTATGTCACCAACTTGTACGACCCTCAAGTAACAAAGGGAATTTCTGTGCAAGCCTTTGAGATACGCCCGTAGTTGGTGTACATAAGGTAGTGCCACGCCATCCATGAATACAACAGTGTGAGTCACTTTGTACATACATAGTACAAATAAATCATTATCTTATGTAGAAACTATTGTTACCAGAAAGTGGTCTACATGTACGTACAACCAGGTCAGCAAGTATAGCAACAGACCTTTCTCCGGGTGGGAACGGTGGTAAACCACTTGAGTTCCTACCTTTCATTAACTGTTGCTACAATCGCTATTTCCCTGGTCTATTGAGGTACGGCCTCTAAGATAGAGTTACTTGACGTCGGAGCTGGCTTATGCTCTTCCAACATTGAGAATAATTCGGGCAATGACGGCAACCGTCCAGATTCCAATTTCGACCACAGATGTTGCCCATCCATTGTTATCTCAAATGCCCCGGTGGCCATTAACTGTTGTTCAATAGTATTGCACAAGAAGTACATAATGAGACAAGCAGAGACCTAAACGAAAGCACACAGAAACTGAAACAAGGATTCCTACTCTTGTACTGCTTGTTATGAATCGCTTTACACTCGTCTGTTAGCATATGTTAACACAGTTTGTCTACAGTCGACCCTCAATATAACAAAGGACCAGCGATTTGATGTCGTTGTATTGCGAGGTCACTATATCAAATCTGCATGGGTGTAAACCCGAATAACGCATGTGGTGAGGGTGGCCACAGTAATGCGCTTGATTTATCTCAGGATGGCAGGTAACTGTACTGTACATGCTAGTGCACTGTGAACTTATACTTGTAGCTAAAGAAATCCTCTAGGGTTACAACCTGTCAGGTTCACGTGCAGTCATATAAGCAGATGAAGCGCTACAGCAGCTCTCGGTTCACGTGTGCACTATGTGGCACAATGTGTGCCGAAGTGAGGATAGGCTGCGTGACCTGGTTTTCGGTAAATTGAGGGAGATTTCTATACTCCTATGCATCTTTGTGCTCTCTTGCGTATGTCAGTGTCGTTATATCAAGAGGTGAAGTATCATGTTTTGTATGCATGCACTTTGTCTCGCGCTATCTACGTTGTTATATCACGATGTCATTATGTACCGAGGGTTGACTGTATGCTGTATCCCCTCCACACTAGTAGTGGCATCCGTTATCATCCCTGCTGTACACGTCACATAATACGAGACCCTGCCATGCATAAAATTGATAGTGCAGTGAAATGGGGCAAATGGTCCAAGAATAGTGCTCTTTTTTAATTCGTAAAATCTATTAATATGCCTAACAGTGGTTTGCATCTCTGCACTTGATATATAGAGTAACAAACGAATTTCCAGAATCTAGTGCCAAACATCATTAATAAATTTAACCCTCATACCCATGCCCTCATGCGCGTTGGAAGAACAGGGAGGGCTAGTCTCGCATAGTCAGACCCCTTTCTGACGTGTCATACTTCCGGGCAAAAATGTATCTGGTGAACAGCCTTTGATCTCGCTGTGTGCCGTGTAGCCAGAAATCGGCTATCTAAAGACCAGATTTGGTTTCTTAAACACTTCACTAAAGACCAGATTGGTACGCACTCAGTGCAATCCTATCTCAATTAGCTTCTTTTGTTTCGATTGTAGAGAACAACTCAAAGACTACAGCTAGAGTCGTTGCTGTTCGCGAAATCTGCATGTCTACAGCAGCAATTAAACACAGCCGTGGAAACATTGACGTCGACAGGCTTCGATTTCATGCAGACATGATCGATGTTGTATGTCTAGCGTTGTACGCTCATGTCACAACAGAGACTGAATGCGAACATACTGGATAGATGCGTTGAACGTACTCGATGCTGTTTGACGTCTAAAGCGACCAGACAGTCCAGAGTGAGCGATATCTGGAAGGGCTTGGAGCTGACATCATCAAAGGATGAGCTGTCTTTCCATGTTTGGGTAATCATTAGCAGCATCCCCAGGTGTTCGCCTCACTCCTCTGTGCAGCGCTCGTGCGTCACATGACTAGGCTGACTGTTCTCCTCGCTCTGACAACCTAGGCATATGACGCGCGAGCTCTGCATGAAGGAGCGAGGTGAACGCCTCGGGACAAGGCTAGGTAATCATCATGTGTTTGTGCATTCAATGATGCCTGCATGAAATCGAAGCCTGTTGACGTCAACGTTCCCGTGGCCGTGTTTAATTGCTGCTGTAGACATGCAGAAATCACAAAAACAACGACTCTAGCTGTAGTCTTTGAGTTGTTCTCTACGAAACAAGGGAAGCTTAATGAGATAGGATTGCACTGTGTGCACACCAATCTGGTCTTTAGTGAAGTGTTTAAGAAACCAAATCTGGTCTTCAGATAGCTGATTTCTGGCTACGTGGCGCACAGCCACATCAAAGGCTGTTCACCAGACCCATTTTCGCCCGGAAGCATGACGTGGCGGAAAGGGGTCTGGCTACGCGAGACTAAAGGAGGAGGGCCTGGTACATGTTTCTTTGCATGCATGCATAAATTACCTCTAAATCGGGGTACATATGCAAGCAGGCATGCAGAATCAATGCTGGTTAGAATCTCAAGCCGATAACGTAGTGCACAATGGACATCGAAACACTTCAAACAGCTTCCGGGTTCAGTAGTGATGAAGCCATAGATCTAGACCCAAGGTCAAGTGATCCAATTAGACGATTTATAGCTAAAGTATTGACCTTGTTTTTGGTGGCAGCTGTCTACAGTGTTTGCTTACCGAGAAGGACTGCAAGCAGAAGTTGCAGCTTATTTTGGGAATTTCATTACGACAGACAGTCTTCCACATTAGATCTGCCAGCGCTGTGCTCAATGCATTCGAGCTGCAGCAGAATAGAGAGTGAAGGCACATTGGCACCCAGGACTGGTATTTACGTCAAAAAAAAAAGAAAAGCAGACAAAGAACACTACTGGGGACGATGCATCACCTAGTACCGTGAAGAGTCGCCCTCCAGCCAAGCGCACACCGGCTTTCACTGTCCACTGCCAGCGACATATCAGCACGAGATTCTAAACAACGTCGATTCCACATGCGTGCATACATTACCCTGATTTCGAGGCAATTTATGCACGCATGCAAAGACAATGTGTACAGGCCCTCTTCTCCCGCCTTGCATGAGGGCCGGGCCTGGGTAGGAGGCTACAATAAACTGTGGATCATATAATCCTGGTGTTAAACCCTGCTTGAGTGATAATCCACCAATAGAGGTTGTGCATTGACGCCATCGGACGATAGCAATGGTTGCTAGGTCGTCATGTTGAGTGGCAAAAACATGCATGCTAGATCTGGTGTGAGTGGCAAGATCCGGTTTTGTTCTGTTTCTTTTGGTGCGTACAACAGACACAAAACAGAGCACAGGTATAGCAAAACGCTTAGATCAGCTGACGGCCTAGCATGCCTGCAGTAACACCCAGTTGCCGATCTAAGACCATGTTCATACCGACATCTGGACTACAGTAGCTACGCCAACAAACAGTAGTAGCGCACACACGTTCACACCGCTAATTATGATTAGTCACGTGGGCAGGTGAATGTAAAATTAGCCTCAAAATTCTTTCATCCGTCATATCCGGCCACAATCTGCGCTACATGTCTCGTATTGCTGCTCTTAAGATCTTGCAAGATCTTGCAAGAGACTTTCCTATGTGTCAGTTGTTTTGGGCTTGCTGTCTTCGTTGCTCTCCAACCCAAAGTATCTACTGCCAGACTAGCGATGTCACGTTTGCTTTTGCAACGAGATCTAAGGATATGACCTTGGCATTGATTCAGGGCAGCTGTCTAGTGAACGTGTACTGTTTGGCAACGATCACGTGAGACCCTCGGACACTTTTTAATGCGTTGCACTTGCGACTCAACTGAGCCCTCGAAATGTCGTCAAAAGGCGATATATAGTGATATCGTCCAACACTGAATTACATATTAGTACACCCAACAGCACAACAACAAACCGCACCCCGTGCTAATATCAGAAGATAAGAAGGCGTGACTGACAACTTGCCACTCAAAATGGCGGCGGATCACGTGGCCTAGTGACGTCATGTGCACAACCTCTATCCAGTACGTATATAATACTAGACACTATGCCAAGACAACCCACTCTTTCACATTCACATTTCTTTGCAGTGAATAGAAACAACTAAATCCACAATCAAGCATACCGCTGATTATAAATATCCAACAGCTGCAACGTTATGCGCACGTGGCTACTATTTCTAGAGATGTCCATATAGATAACAGCCACGTGATCATCTCACCTTGTTCTCCTGACACCACGCCAACAGAGGATAGTCGGCCACATTGATGTTCAAAAATTGCACCACTCTCTCTATCATGACGACTCCAATAATGAGAGCAATCTTGACGAAGGCGAGAATCGATGCTATAGTCTGTCTTACAGGGTGGGGAGGGTAGTTAAAGCCTTCTATCAATATTCCTGGAAATTGTCTCTCCAGATGAGCCGAGAACTCATCGAATACCCTCCGATACCCTCAGGAGTAACTAGAGTGCACGTGTAGAGTCAATATACAAAACAGGAACATGAAAGTGAGAGCTTCTTACCAGTACAGAATCTTTAGGGTTGGAACGGCAAACGCTGGGTGCTTGAGCTTGTTATTGTTAGCCTCCGAGGAGGCGCAAAGAGCGACAACAACCGCAAGAAGTCGCAGAACGAGCATCTACCAGAATAGGGAAGATTGAGCATGCGCGGTAGAGCACTCTAATCATAAAACATCCCGGATGTGATGGAATTGGAAGCTCCTAGGCTGTGAGTGATTGCGAACTCAAACCATTGAACGGTCTTGTCAATGTATCTTTTGTTTAGGGACGAAGGCACTTGTCAGGACGACGGCGTTTCGGAAGCGGTGAAGACGTCGACGTGCGATGAGAGCGACCAAACGGCTGCTTCGGTTGACACACGCCCCACAGATGATTCAGAGAGTGTCGAAGAAAGCAAAGAAGAGACGAATGACAACGCGACGAACGGGAAATCGGTAAGGTCTAGGGTTTTTGCGTTACCCACTTTGAGTCTGCAACCATCTGTAATAATTAATTAAATAATTGATTACTAAGATATTTAACAAAGAGCAATGAATTTTGTTATTTGACACTGATCCTAGATTGATATCAATTATTTAGATAAATTATATTTATTATTAATTAATGGTTATTAATTAATATTATTAGTTAAATGATAAACAAACCTAAATCATTATTAGGCCGCAACGAAAAAATTGTCTGATTGGGGTAACATGCAGAGGAAAAAGACGGGCGGGCGGGCGGAGTTTTTATTTTTATTTTTATTTTTTAAATTATATATTATCAATCATCTTTGCTGTCGTCGCAGTTCGCACGCTGCATGAGGACATTGTCCACTCGATCATCAAATCCAACCTTCTGCAACACCTCACGGAGACTACAGTTGCCTGACACACGAAGAATCTTTGCCATCTCTGAAATCGCGTGCCCCTCCGACACGGATATGCACAGGGCAACAGTAGACATCTTATTTCCCAGCATGCGCATGCGCAAAAAACAGTGGCCGTCCAAACATCATCCACTTGATCAACGAATCCAACTTCCTGCAAGGCTACAGTTGCCAGACACACAAAGAATCTTAGGGATCAGTTTGTGAAATATATGGCCAGTCTTTGAGTTGAACCAATAAGTCTTTGATAAATTTACAGTATTATCTATTTATAGACCTGATGTGATGGACCGAGTTGTCGATTTCGACAAATCTCATTTGTAGCTTTGACAATAGCTAATCAACCGCTATCCTTTACAGCCTAAGTGACTTCAGCTGCTTACAAAGCTGAGACTGCTGCAAAGCACCAGAAAAGACTTGTTGATAGAGCTTATATGGCGGCTCTTGTTTGCCAAATCACTACTCATTATTGGATATCTGAAGCATTTTCTAAGGATATCTGCATCACCAGATACCCCACTTCATCCTAATAGATAGAGACCCTCTTTGGTCTGCGACTGCTTATTTGTCAGAATTTTTCTTTTTATTTCATGACTAACCTTCATATCTGAAGGTCATTCCCAAGAAGACCTGAAGTAGGCGCCAATAGTCCACTGGCGAAGAATGCTTTTTGAAAAGTGGTCTAGTCATGGCCTGACCGGCTCTGCCACCGCTGAACTTGCACTGTTTTCATATGGCACAAAGCCTGTGTGTCAAGAATGTAAATAATAATTATTATATTATGATATTTGTCACTTGTTGAATTATTTACTGTTCAAGACGATTTAATTGCAGTAGTTCACTACAAACCACACAAAGCGGCGGAACATCTGATTTAGTGATTCGCCGCCACATAATGTTGTCAGTTGCATTGGAACCATGCATTGGAGCAATGGTTGTGTATTGCAATCATTGATTTTATATTGCAGGACGACGATGCTTCTGTGTCACACGTTGTCATCGGACCCAATGAACATCCTCTCCAGTATCACTACTGCTTCTGGTTTTCTCGTCGTGGGCCAGGTGCAAAGGGCTCGGCCCCTGCCAATTACGAACAGAACATGAAAGTGATTGGAACATTTGGATCGGTATACTGTATTTTAGGATTCAACCGTCAATTGTCGTTTACTGTGATTTTTTTCCTATAGGTCGAACAATTCTGGGCACATTATGTTCATATGGCTCGTCCTGCTGAACTAAGTGGACACTGCGATTTTCATTTATTCAAAGAAGGTATCAAACCGTTGTGGGAACACGATGCTAATAAGAACGGCGGAAAATGGATGATTCGTCTTCGAAAAGGATTGGCCTCAAGATTCTGGGAATACTTGGTGTGTACATGTTGTAGTCCAGTCTCGCGGCATACTTTGTGTATGTTTGTGTATAGATACTTGCAATTCTCGGAGAGCAATTCATGGTTGGTGATGAATTATGTGGCGCTGTGGTGTCTGTTCGGTTTCAGGAAGACATCATTTCCGTGTGGAACCGATCGGCAGACAACAAAGCCGTCACAGAAAGGATAAGGTATTATAATACAATCGAATGACAAATTAGTGGATTTCAGTCGACGTCTTGATTTCTTCACAGAGACACGATGATGCGCGTGTTGAATCTCCCTCCCAACACAGTTATAGAATACAAATGTCACAATGCCAGTCTCAAGTACGTAACATGAATTTTTAAAGTCACTGTTGTACACTCAAACTCAGTGCCCCGGGTGGTCCATTTACAAGATGTTTGTAACTAAAACGGAAAAAACAGCACGAGGTTGTAGTGACGACCCTTGAATCATGAAATTGTGGACAAGGTCAGACTTTTTACTACAGTAGACCCTCGATTATCCAACCCTCTCTAAGCAATCCAAGGAGAAATAGGGATTTTTTACGAATCCTAATTTTTTCGAGGTCTTGATGTGCAATATTAGTAATTTTCAATTTAACTGTTTATTTATTCTTTCAAACTGATTCAATTATCTAAATAGTCCACTGCCACGTGATCTCTCAACGAAGCTCATCACAATACTGCGACAATAGTTTTCTACTAGTTGACTCTTCACAGAAGCAGTATATGTATATCGCACGGGAAGTGGTAATGGCATTTCAGGTTGAAACCGGAAGCCGTAGTCAAGTTGGCATCTTGAGCTGCACACGTCCGTCTAGTGGCCATTTTTGACAATGTTTCATGTGTACGCGCAAAAACCAAAAGCCTGGACAACCGTCAATTTTGAGATCGAAATAACTTTTCTGTTATCCTATTATTTTTCAAAGGCAAATTTTTGAAGAGATTATTACCATATTTCTTTGAATAGTGGTCGCCCTCGAATAGAAGCCACCCTAGTCTGTGTTTACTGGCCACGTCCGTATATCACATGCTTTTGATGCTTCCGTATCAATCTCATCCTATTACGCGCACTCATCTGTCAACTAGTTCAGGGTACTTTCCACATGGTTCCCATCACATGTGCGTCTAGAAAGTAGATAACACAATAGTCGTGGCATGTACAGCTAGACCTGCTGCGTTGGGACCTTCAAAAAGTGTCCAATTATGTCTACAGAAAGAAACGTGAAGTTCAAGTACAAACGTGTCACGGTGTTAAGTAGAGACCTAAAAGTAGAGGCCACCCTTGAATACAAGCCGCCCTTGTTTAGAGGCTGCAGTTCCGTAACCTTGTTAAAAATAGAGGCCACGGCCACTATTTGAAGAATACGGTACTCGGAAACATTAGGAACAGTAGGGTACATAGTCTGAACTCTGAAATATACACAATATGCTAGTGATAGAATGATTGCACACGAAGACGTAATACGTCTACTATATGCAAACTACAATCACCAAACTAAGCCTCCGTATCTTTGGCCATCACTACACATTGTCACTGTGCTTGGTAAACAGGCTTGTGATCTTATTTCTGCTTCGCAAACACGGTTGGGTAATCGAGGGTTTACTGTACACATATCCTATAGGTTATAGAATATCAGTACATTAGAACCTCGCTAATCCAAACAGCTCAGCGCCAAGCCCTGTTCAGATTAACAAAATTGTTTGGATTACAAAAAACATGTAGCATCGGAGGTCCAGGTCTTACCTCGGACACCCAGTCCACTGGTGCATTTACATTTGTCTCCATATGTCTAAACAACACAGCTGCAATGACTACATACTTCTAAATGCTGTGACAGTCAGGATTTAAAATAGTCAGATACGTGCGTTTGTTGAAGACTTCAATGTGACAACAACTCAGATCGTGGCTGCCTTTTATGATCTGGGTACACGAGGCAGGGCACTAAAGGTAATTTGGATTAGCGAGGTTCTACTGTATCCACATTTTTGTACATAGCAGTGATACACTCCCTTGTGGTCACATAACTATGAGTTGATATTGTACAATACAAGAAATTTGCTGCAGCTAATGAACAATCTGTTCATACTGGTAATTGTCAATTAACAAGCTCATAGCCAGACCCCTTTCTACCGGTCATACTTCCGGGTGAAAATGGGTCTAGTGAATGGCTTTTGATGTCGCTGTGTGCAGCATAGTCAGAAATCGGCTATCTAAAGACCGAATTTGGTTTCTTAAACACTTCACTAAAGACCAGATTTGTATGCAAGCAGTGTAATCCTATCTCAATTAGCTTCTCTTGTTTCGTAGAGAACTACTCGAAGACTACAGCTGTGAAATCTGCATGTCTACAGCAGCAATTAATTAAACGCAGCCACGGGAATGTTGACGTCGACAGGCTCGATGTTGTACGTCTATCGCGTTGTGCGCTCGTATTACAACAGAGACTGAATGCGAACGTACTGGATGGATGCGAACGTACTAGATGCTGTTTGCTGTTTGACGTCTAAAACGACAACGCTACCTATGACGTCGATCATGACAGATTGCTTAGGAGATGGAAGCCTGTCGACTCAACGTTCTTGCGGCCGCGTTTAATTGCTGCTGTAGACATGCAGATTTCACGAACAGCAACAACTCTAGCTGTAGTCTTCAAGTTGTTCTCTACAAACAAGAGATATGGATTGCACTGCATGCATACCAGTCTGGTCGTTAGTGAAGTGTTTAAGAAACCAAATTCGGTCTTTAGATAGCCGATTTCTGGCTACACGGAACACAGCGACATCAATGGCTGTTCACCAGACCCATTTTCACCCGGAAGTATGACGTTGTGGAAAGGGGTCTGGCTACGCGAGACTAGAGTTAAAGAAACACTCCGTCGTTTAGTGCTACGCCCACACAAACTTGATTGCATGGCTACGCAATCAAGATAGAAGATCTGAACTACAGGCAAAGCTGGATATGAGAGCGCTAGATATTAGCAGCAAATAGCCTGACAACAGAGTGCATACTATGGTTACGTGAGAAACATTCTGTCAACGCGCGCTAATGCTAGGAGCATCTCTACCATCAAAATGCTAGAAGACACTCGCGAAACGTTGAGAAAATGTGCCCGAGGGTTACGCAACAAGCATGGATGCACATGCAAGGCTGAAGAGACCAACTGCACTGCATTTGTGCGCTTGCACTTATCACGTGACCTAATTATTGCCTACCACGTGATCATCGTATGCGCTCTGTTTTCACACTGATATGTAGCACTCACATGTTCAAACCTGGTTTTGTGTAAAACTTAACCTATTTGGTGCCCTCGACCTGAGGAAAGATGACGAGTTGGTTTGCACGCGACCTGAACTCTGCTTCAACAATGAAATTGCAAAATCGCTCGTGTACGTTTTCCTTATTTGTAACAGTGACTACGCTCTGATATCCAGCTTTTTTGCCTGTAGTTCAGCCCAACCTTCCAACTTGATTGCGTAGACCATGCAATCAAGTTTGCGGGGCGTGGTGCTAAACGATGGAGTGTACCTTTAATGGAGATGTCGTGTGAGGTTTGTTCTAAATGTATGAAAAAAGGTGCATGGTGTGAAATAATGATATTTGGTTGTGGATGAACCATACAAAGAAAAAATATATTCTAAGCTCTCTATAACTTAGACTGCCCCTAATTAATGAAAATACATTCAATATTCTTGGTTTAATAATTTATATTGACTTGTTTGTTATCATCATTCTTGAAAGCAATGCTATTTTGTAACAGGGACAGATCAAGCTTCAGGAATACGGATGTCTTTGTCAGGTGAATGAAGATAAGCACAAAAGACTTGTGTATTTTCTACAAACTATAAGAAGCAGATCTACTGTACACTGTACTATTTCTCTAATGATAGGTTTAGAGTATGTTCGGAGAACTGTACTTGTTGTAAATTTGTTTCCTGCATACTGGCAGTCTGGGAGATACGTGCAATATTAATTAATATTATAGATGGGTTTTGAATTCAATTACTGGAGAGCATTACATTGCAGTCATGGCCGAGGGGACCGTGTATGTGGTGGAAGTAATACCTGACTATGGAGGGTAGTCTCCAGACCTGACTGCTATTGTTGAATCTGGACTAACAAGTTTCTAGCTCATTCACTGTTCTGCTGGGTATCGACAAGCTGTAAGGTCTATGATGGCTCCTGAGTGCTATAGACACAGACCGCGACTGTCAGCAATGTTTCATGCTTAATTAATTAATACCATTGAGCACACCATAGGCATGGAAGCAACCTGTAGCTACTAGACATCTAAGTTAAAAGACTGAATGGTGGTGCTAAATGCCATCTGGTACACAACAATATTGATATGTCACTGTGTCACTCTTACCTTGCAGTCAAGGTCATATCTTTGTAGGATCATCAATGAGGGAAATCCAAGTACAAACAGTTAGAGATTCCATTTCAAGATGAAGGTTCAATCAATCAATGAATGGCGACAGCTTTCTTCTGTATGCATATACATATGTAGTAGTTCCAGGTGTAGTTCAAGCAGAACTATATCATTGCATGATAGGATTATCATTGATGTCGAGCTATATAACATACTTGGCTAGAGAATATCCATACTCATCATCGAAGACATAGGAAGCTTCCCAAACATTGGAGGAGCCAAACTGTTGCAACACTACAGTGCTTGTGTTATGAGGAATTCAGTCGGTGTTAAAACGACTCTTTAACTCGTTAAAAAATAAAGTATCAGCTAAATTCAGCCTGGTGTTGAAAAGGCTCTGTTAAATTCAGTCTGGTGTTAAAAGGACAATGCAGAATAACTTCCTCAATCACTGGATTAGGTATAAACTTTTTTAACACGTGTGTCATACGCTCAGACTGTTTTCTTCAATACACTGTTCAATTTGGCTAAATAGCGCGCGTTAGACGTTAGACAAAATGGCAGCTTCTTGAACGTTGTACACCTACAGTAGAACTAACCGTAATTACTTGGTGTTAAATAGGTTATTGTTATAAAATAATTTAGAGTAGTCTCGCGTAGCCCGGAAGTATGATGCGGCGGAAAGGGCCAGTCTAGGTAAACTAGAGAACGCGTCTCGACGCTCTAGATCTTTCTAGCGCATTCATATGTGTTCGTCTCTAGAATGCAAGTCCGCGGCCGGTTGACACGCGCACATCTATAAAAGCAATCTGAAATATGGTCTGGAGCTTCCCTGATCCTGTCGCAGTAATCAACACAAAGCAGGAAGCGTACGTACTATCGGTGTACTCTAGCTAGCTGGTGCGTCTCGTGCACGTGTAAACCATGAAGTAGATTAGCTAGCTATAGCTGGTTGACGAATGGAATTCTTAAAGTTAAAACAGGTCATACATCTTACCTACAAAGCAATGAGAGCGGATGTCTGTTGGTAACAGTTCAACTACGGTAGCGGCCATTTTGTCTAACGTCTAACACGCGCTATCTGACTGAATCTAGCAGTGTACATTGTTAGAAACAGTGGGGGCGAACGGTACGCGTCCTAGAAAAAGTCTAGACCTAACCAAAGTCTAGACCTAGCCAAGTGATTGAGGACACTTGTACATTGTTCTTTCAACGCCAGACTAAATTTAAGTCTTTCTAACCTCCGACTGAATTTAACGACTGAATTTAACATGGATACTTTATTTAACACCGACTGAATTTAACACGACACTTGCACATCTCTGTTAATATTAAAATCAAATTCAACAGACGAAAACAACTCGACACCAATGTTGGCAGCTGCATCATATGCTCTAACTTAATTAATTAATTCCGGAGTGGAAGGATAGGCATAAGACGAGAACGTCATATGCATATACTTCCAAACTCAAACCTCCTGCTAACCATGCATCTAACATCTCAGGTTATATACAGCAAACTTTCTACAAACTTTTCTACAACTCAATAAATTATAATTGTTATTTGATAGCCACGTACATCTCTGCTCATGAAGTTACAACTGTTGCTTTATAAGCTACTGGAAAATCTGGAAGTTCAAAGCTAGCATCTCACAAATTACTGTGGTTCAAGTCTCCACAGCTCTGGTGCACGAGAATTATAGGGGCTTGGGCCTCCATGGTTCTCAGGCCTATGAATCTACTACGTATATAGAACAAAGGCTTAGTTTGTTATAGCACATCTAATATCGAATATGTACTCTGTTGGCATTATAACCATGTATTGAGTTGTGCAGTGTGCTGCAACCATGCAATACTTATACTTCTTTAATTAACATTTGCATCAGTAGGCCTGTTTTTAGCGTCAATTACACCATGTCTATCTAAATTCTAAATCTAGAAATCTTAAGTGAAATATAAATTCACTGGTCGTTCAATCATCCAAAACAGTCGGCCCAACTCACAGTTCTATCTACTATCCTAATTGTATCTGACATTCTGCAGTACAACTGTCGCTTAATATTTGTAGCCCCTGGTCTATTTTTTCTTGTCAAAGATCTTTGCAGCTTCCTTGCATTCTACACCGTGTCGTCGTTGTATATCTATTCTAACCACCTCACTAATATTAGAGAATTCAAAATAGTTAGAGAACAAGGCGAAGTGAAGCATGTTATTTTCGGATCTCTCCATTGTTATAGATCTTAATTCAGCAATGTCGACATTATCACCAATACCAAGAGCGTAGACGGCAATATTCCACCTGCTATAGAAAAGTTGATTGGCCACAACTCCCGGACATCTTCCTTTGTTTGCACGACCATCTGTCAAGAGCAGAATCTGGCGTATACTGTTAGTTCTCATGCCCATACTTGGCTGAAATATGTTGTCTCGACAATACTCTAGTGCCGTTCCTGTAGCTGTAGCTCCTGCAAACTTGCTTTTGTAGGTTGTCATTGCTTTGATGTCGTCGGTCATTTGCTTTTGACTTCTGTGATTCCTAGCAGAGTAGTTGAAATTAAACACTTCCGTAACTGTTGTCCCGTAGGTAATGACGGCCAGTCTCGTTTTAGGTCCGTCACATTGGAAGTCGTTACGCATGTAGGCGAGAAAATCTGCAAGCGTGTCGACAGCCATAATGAATGCAGACTCTCCAACACTAGCGGAACGGTCAATTACTACAGCAAGATCTCGAGGATTCTCGTACGAGCAATTGAGCTTTGGTAGCGGTTGCAACGGCGACATCGCACAACGACGACGACGTCCGCAACCCCAGGAAATTGGATTCTCGACGGCTGAACCAAAATTGTTACCAAGAACTTGCATGAGTGCTGATACTTTAGTTCTTGCGGTTGCTGGACCTGCAATATATGCACAGTCGGCGGCAGTTAATAACGCATCACATTTCGAGGATATCCTGTGACTTTCATCTGTCTTGCGTTTCATAAGTGTCTCCTGCTTTGGTCTTGCAAATTGCTGACAAGTTACGTACGTCTTTGATGCGATTATACCTGAGCAGTCTGCTCGCTAACGGACAGGAAGCGTTAGAAGCGTTAGTAGAAGAAAAGCCTTGCAATTGTCACTCTCCCCAGTGGGTAACAGAACAATTCCTTAGAGACAACTTGTAGTCTCTACACAAACTAGGAAGAGATTTCGGATTTTTTGAACAAAGGATTTCCAAGAAAGTTGATCGTGCTGATTCTGAGCGTTGCATCAAAAAGAGAAGCATGCCGGACAAAACGAATAAGCTCGCCGTGGCCATCTAGTACAATCAGAATTCTACAGTAAAAGAATTCAGCCCTCTGTCTGCCTAGTCTTCACGAGCAGAGCTAGCTAGCAGTTCTGAGAACTCGATTGATCTTTGTTCTTTCAACTAGTAACACCACATGCATAAAGCGTTATATTATTCACGTGCTTTTTTGCACCCTTTTCTAGGAACAAGTACAAAACGTAGCGATCTGTTACTGGATTCGGATTGGTTAAAATTACTTCCCCAATCTTTGTCAAGTGTAAACCACTCCTTTTTCGTAGCTAGTTCCTCTTTCGTCAGGTTCAACGAGGAAGGTTTTGCCGCTAAGAAGTCGCACAGATAATTGAGCTACAAAGCGACAAAACGCGTAAAGTCTATCCTTGTTTCGGTTGCTTTTCTGACAAACTCTAACTATCAACTTGAATCAAGGCTGTTCCGAAACTATTTGGACTTTAGTACTAAACACCTTTTAATTAATTGAGACGTCACAGTTTAATTAGCCTAGCTAGAAGACAAAAAAGATGGTTCCGCATTCGTTAGAGCAGAAATCTAGTGAGACAAGGCGCTTATTTTGCTTGTATGTATGTATACGTCTAGACGTAAGCTGTCACGTTCACTAGCTACGTTAGTTGTGCATCAGTAGCGGCTATACAATAAACCCGCACGGCAACGCATGCCCTCAGAAGTCTGGCCGGCTATGAGCGAAGCAGTGCTCGGACAAATGTGAGAGACGGTCAACACGTAAAGCCGACCTCGTCTGAGATTTTCTGTCGATGGAGTACGAAAGGGTGTCTAGTTGTTACTTAAATGAAGAAGCACTAAAGTGCTAAACCCTACGCTGTTAGACTGATTGGTTCTCCAACAACACGGAACAGCTACTTCGCACGCAAGAAACGACATGCGCTACTAGACTGCGAGGTGTACAGTAACATGAAGAGCGTGAGAAGGGGGCTGGACACATTGACCTCTTGAAAGTGCTAGTTAACAACAGCGAGCGCACGCGCTGCATTCCAATTGTCCGTCCCTTGATCCGTCCATTGGTCTGGCTGGCCGTCCCCATGCACAGGCAGTACTGTAACCCTAGCGCATGCGAGCCTCGGGGCCGGGCTAATGACTCTCCGTATAGAAGGTGCTCAAAGTAGATCTAGATGTCATACGGACATATTACTAGCAGCTAAGCTGATTTGCCCGTTCTTTTCCCGGACAAATTAAATTATTAAGGTGCTAAGCGAATAAAATGACTACTGAGTATTGTTTCAAAAGATTTAGATCATTTCTGAATGCCCACCGAGTACATTATTCAGATAAAAATCCCGGATGCAGTGGAAGGACAGGAGTGTACACAATGGTGTACAGTAGGCGTATTTCTAAAATCTTCCATCCACGTGGCCTGTTAATAAACGACACGCTCCGTGTGTACCGTCCAAAGTCAGGAATACCGGTAGATATTTCAGATTCGGTGAAGATCTGATGCGCCCGTCTAGAAAACATTTGAGTGCCAGGAGACAATTCAATCAGTAAGAAACAGGGCCGGATCCAGAGAGGGGTTTGGGGGTTACAACCCCCTTTTTTCCAATAGGCGTGGTTCAATAATTTCATATAATTTCATTAGAAAAGAAAAAAAATTGGTAAAGTTATAAATAACTGCTAACGGTGAACCCCTCTTTCAAAAATTCCTGCATCCAGCGCTGAGGAAGCATTACGTCCCAAGGTAACTCTGGAAGACAAAACACCTTCAATGTCTACAAGGATGGGATCGGCGTGCGAAAGCAATTTTGGTCGAGCTGCAACTCGCTGTTTTAGAGATATGCGCAATCATACAGATACAGGGACAGACAGCTCTCATTTGCTTTAAACTAGTTGTACGGTATCCGTAGGCGCCTCGCGTTCATGAGTAACACCTCCAACGGAGTTTTCAGACCGTCTACTGAAACGCCGAGTCGTAGCTAGACAATACGTATTTGTTGAAACCCTAGCTGTCATGAAAGTAACATGCAAACTTCCTAGTAGTTTAGATTATGTATATAGGCATGGTATAGGTAGTCGTCGTTTTGCGATCGTGATCAAGACAATTGAAATGTACAGTCTAGGTATGCACTAAGTTCCGTTGTAACGACAGTGGTATGGTATTTACTGACATAGAAATTGATATCAGCAAACATTGATTATCAACAGTGTTAGATGCAGCACAGTGTAGTAAAGGATTGATCTTACTGCAGTAGGGGACGTGTGAATAGTTGACTGTAGGTGGCATTCAACTCCTGAAGGTGTTTCTTGGTTGTCAAGTACACACAATCCCTAGCTACAACACAAAAGGATAGGGTGACGGAACTTCATGAAGCATTTTCCTCGCCGTTTGGTCACTTGCACGAATCGTTCTTAGACTCATCTGTAGTCGGACACGGAAGCGATTTTTAAGGTAGGTCCTATCATGAAACGTGGTCATGGGGAGGAGAAATTTGAGATTTGTGTACACACACACACACACACACACACACACACACACACACACACACACACACACACACACACACACACACACACACACACACACACACACACACACACACACACACACACACACACACACACACACACACAAACACACCAAAAGCTCGATGGAGAGCCATATAGGACCACGCCCATTTCTGTTGTGCCACCCAAATTAGAAGCCTCGCTACGCTTGGCAATAAAAGAGAGCTGTCTGTTTGTCTGTCTGATCTTTTATATAGAGGTAACTTATTTAGACTGAGAGCCTTTTGGTTTTCCAAATACTATGGACATTCCCTATTCTCTCTGGCTCTGATTTTGCCAGACCACAATTAATTAACAGATAATTTTGGAATGAAAATTCGGTGAATGAAGATAAGCACAAATGAGTTTCGTATTTTCTACAAGCTCTAAGAAGCAGATTTAATGTACTGTCCTATTTCTCTAATGATAGGCTTTAAAGTATGATTAGGAGAACCATTAAAACTTTCTGTTTTCTGTATAACCTCACAGTCTGGTAGCTACATCTATATTACTAAGTCTATTACTACAAAACATATATAGCCAGTCAGCCATCCCCCCCCCCCCCCAATCATAGCCCGCAGACCAGAAGTCAGTAACCCTATACGTTTTGAGTAGCTACTCTCCAAGTCTTGTGACTTTTACTAAGTCCGTTTCTTATGGCTCATAGCTGAATTATAGAGATGGGTTTGAGAGCAATTACTAAAGACAGTTACATTGCAGTCAGAACTGGGGAAAACTTTATGCATGCGGTGGAAGAATAATACATGACTACGAAAGAATGTGACTCAGATAGTCTCCAGACCTGACTGCTATTGTTGAATCTAGACTAACAAGTTTCTAGCTCATCCACTGTTCTGCTGAGTATCAACAAGCCATACGATCAGTGATGGCTAGTAAGTGACATAGACACAGACGGTGATTGTCAGCAATGTTACATGCTTAACAATGCACAACATTGGGCATTGAAGCAATCTATAGTTGCTACGCATCTAACTTACAATGAATGGTAGTGTCATCTGGTCCACAACAACGTTGACATGTCACTTTTTTGCCTTGCAGTCAGGGTCATATCTTCGTAGGACCATCAATGAGGGAAATCCAAGTACAAACGATTGGAGACTCCATTTCAAGATAGACGTTGAAGACAGTTTCTTTCTCCTGTATACAGCAGCATATTAGTTCCAGATGTAGTTCATGGAGACTACCGTATCACTGCATGATAGGATTGTCATCGACATCGAGATATACGACATACTTGGCTAGAGTGTATCCATATGCACCTTCAAAGACGTGGATTATGAGAGCCACAATGAATCTATTAGAACAAAGACTTTGTTTTGGTATTATAGCATATCTACTGATGGCATCATATACTGTACAATATGCAACAGTGAGACATACCATGCTGGTCATCTGTATTGACATCATTGTCATTTGTTTTAGATGTTAGCATAGTATGCAACTCTAAAGATTATTGGAGTATGAAAGGGTATTTAAAATATGCTCAAATGACGTATGCTCAAATGACTATACCGTATAAGATGAAACGAAACATTGGCGGCGATTTTATTATATTGGCAGTGTGCTAAGAAATTGCCATATAAGTGGTCATGGAGGAGTTTGTGATTGACAGTTGTGTTCGTGGCTCACATTTCCCTAACTTACTGGTCTGCAACTACTGCCTAGTGATGAAGAACTGCTGTGTCAGTGCAAAGAACGAGACCCGTATGAACATGACAGTCCAGCTTCATCCATAGCCTCATGGCCTCATTCACAGGCACAACAGATTGTAAGCAGGGATTACCTACCATCTTGTGGCCTCATCCACGTGACGTACCACCACATCATCATATGATGCCTGATCCACGTGGGTGATGACATCAACATATCCCGGTGGCCAAATTAATGGAAGATTTTATATTGGCTGTCGCTGAAACATCTGCCAATCTGCCAAATTAAATTCCCTGCCAATATTTCATCTTACATGGTATTGAAGGTGTTCAAAGTAGATTTCATACGGCCATATACTTTATGTAACTCTACTCTAAATGACCCATCACACACTACGTCATCATCCAACATTACTCTGCCACTCTAATTGTAACTATTGTTATGTTTCGTACCTGAATGTACACCAAAGTCAACATTTATTGCATAAGCATTCAGATTAGTTGTTTGCAAAATCTTTTTATGGTGTTTCGCCTTTGCAACTCCACGTTCATCAAATATTTTACAACCAATAATCAATGTACAAAACTGTACGTACACAATCAAAACATTACATAAAACAACGATCATTCACTTTATGGACAACAAGGAAAAGTTAACATTTGTCATATTTAGTTTCTACTGACTCTAGACAAACTACTAGTAAAGTGTAAACAAACTACTGGTAGTACAGTGTAGATGATATCATGTATTCACACTTACATGCGTTGTAATAGCTGAGAATGATTATCGCCAAGATACTTCAGTCCTGGCCCCACGACTAGAATATAGTCATAAGGAATCACGTCACTCTTGTAACCAACCAACTAGAAAACACAAAATATTGATTCACATATTGCTGATGCGTGCAAACACTCAATCTATGTTTGCCTTAATTGAAACGATGTATATATATATATATATATATATATATATATATATATATATATATATATATATATATATATATAGTGCAGTGTAGTGGTGTGTGTGTGTGTGTGTGTGTGTGTGTGTGTGTGTGTGTGTGTGTGTGTGTGCGTGTGTCACATATCAACTAAAAAATTACTTTTAATGTTGGTGGTTGGTTTGCATAATAATCAAATAAATTAAATATTAGCTAGACTAGATATGACAATACGTCAAAACCTTAATTAACGTAACTAAGCTTTTACAGCTGAACATTCGAATTCATCAAACACAAGCACAAATTTTATTTGTAGAGAAATAAGCACATACCCAGTTAAGCAAGAGTCCGCCAAAAATTAGCAGCCACCAGCCAATGTGAGGAACTTCGAAGTAATCTTTGCTCATCAAGATACAGCAAAAGGATCACGTGGACAAGCCTAGCACGCTAGCACATATCCCACTAGAGGCAATGGTAATGCAACTGCTTAGTATGTGTTGTTGTCTATTTGATTCTACGTGTTATATTGTCGTTTTCTTTAGGCTGGAATTGAGTTCTTGTCTCCTGAAGGTAGGTTTTCTGCTTGCGTTATAAAGATTGTGAGACTGAGGTTGAATCTGTACTCGTTCAAGGTCTACGCGTTGATGGCCGTCGCTCACACGAAATCAGGAAAGTGCAGTGTAAGATGGGAGTATCAAAACACGCCGACGGGTCTGCATACGTCGAACAGGGAAACACCAAAGTCGTTGCCTCGGTGTACGGACCACATGAAGTAAGAACTCAGTTTAGATAGATTAATATAAATAGATTAATATTGTTACTGTATTACAAGTGATAGAAGTATAGACAGATAAACTTTCTTACTTACGATGTATCGTATAGAGATTAAGTTGATTGTTTATATTGTAAATAATTTTGCTAATAGTTATGCATGAAAATTGCTAAAAATATTTATTTACTAGTATACATGGTCCGTCCTTCGTACGGGCAAGATACTGTAGTGTAAAGATAGGTCTGTGGACACGTCACGTGCAATCTTTGTTGCGAGGTCCCGGATATGCTGAATGAATTCGAATCTTGCTCTTCGCGCTTGTTTCGATAGAAATCGACACACTCCCCGTGTAGCGCTTGCTGCAGAAAACGTGTAGGTTGGATTCGGTGCAAATGCAATCAGAATTTGGAGAGAAACGCAAGCGATAGAAGAGTCAGTTTCGTCGGCAAGAGATATTCGATCGCTCGAAGCTTTTCGAAGGACGACGATGCATACGGTCTACACAGGACTGGCGTGGCCGTGTGTCCGAATGAACCGGAATGTGTAGCGTTAGCGTCATCGAGAAATTTTACGCGTGGGTCGACCCCTCGAGAGGGGACCCGGTGCATAATTTTTTTAATTTTTTACGCAAACCTTCCCCTGTGCGTGACGAGTGTGCGTACCGATTTCGGTTGCGAACGGACAAAAGACGTGGCCCCCAAACGCGAACACACACACACACAGACAATTTGAGCTTTATATATTAGATACATCAGAGGAATGGCTTACTTCTTGTATTGTACAATAACATTGGATGACATAAATAATTACACCAGACAAAAACGTATGTTTGATGACCCAATGTATAACAATATCATTATATAGAATTCAATGCATAAGATGCACACAACGAGACATCTAAACTGGTTGTCCATAACCAATCACATCAAACTGATTGAATCATACAGTACATGTACTCTGCACTTGGTTCAAAAATAACCTTGTGTGACTATCAGGTAAAGGTTCTATGTAGATGTGCCTCAATACATTGACTAATAATAAATAATATAATCTTTATATGCTCCTGATGCTAAGAATTTACATATGTTTGTCCATGAGTTTACTACATAAGCTTTATACACACATTGTCAATCTAAAAATATATTAGAACTGAAAGCTACTATTAGACGACCCTCGGCAGCAGCAAGTGGAATGTTAATGTCTGGCAAATAGAATTTGGTCTTGCAATGTCTGGCAAATAGAATTTGGTCTTGCACGTGCTCCTCTTAAACACATGATGGAGGACTGAATCAGTAAATAGTAAAAAATAATAAATAATATAATAAATTTATAAGATAATAATTATTATGTTATTTATTATTAGTCAATGTATTAAATAATAATTTATTATCGTATTGTTTATTTATTTATGCTAATAATAAATTATAATATGGCAGCTGCTGAGAGCCGGCCGTCTGAGTTCTTAGAGACAGTTAGCTACCTAAAGAGAGACTTGTACCTACATCTAAGGTGCAGTTGTATGACATAGATAATAAATAATATAATACTAGAAGTAATAGATTACTACACTAGAACTGCTTCTGCCCCATTTCTATTGTAACAACACCGAGATGTGTTTGTTTACCTGGTACACACTACTAAAATTTTAATACTTATCATATTCAGGTATTGTCTCGAAGCAAGTCTTTACACGATCGTGCACTCATCAACTGTCAATACAGCATCGCAGCATTCAGTACCGGCGAAAGAAGATTTCGATCAAAAAGCGATCGTCGCTCGCTGGAAATCGGTCGAATGATTAAGGAAGCGATTGAAGCAGCCGTCTTGACAGAGCTAGCTGCCAAATCACAGATAGACATCTACGTGCAGATACTCCAATCTGATGGCGGTGAGTAACATAACCAGTTGTTGGGATCGATTCATTGTGCAGTTGAATTTATTTAGTTAATTTATTTGATTTATTTGGTACAGCCATATGCTCCATGACATCCATGCATGTGTACTAAAGTACTGTAGTCTCACTCGGCCATCTCACCTCTTAGGTCACTCTCACTGGGGTAGCATAGCACCGGTTGCATATAATGTATTTTGTAACCTAAAAGTACTATCTAAGTTCAAAGGTTTCGTAGAAGTCGCGTGTCTCGGCACACTCCTATAAGGTACTGTACAGACATATAATATTTGTGTGTCTAAGAATAAAAAAAAAGGAACTAGCTTACCATTCCGTTCTCCGCATGGGCAGATTAGATTATTTGTTAGTAAATTGATTTATCATTGTATGCGCGTGTGCACACACACACACACACACACACACACACACACACACACAGGCATGCACGCACAGGCACACACACATACACAGGCACGAACACACAGGCATGCACACGTGCACTCACACACACACACACACACACACACACACGCACACACACACGCGCACTCACACACACACACACACACACACACACACACACACACACAGCTGTCCTTTGTATAGCCTGTGGATCCAATGAGAGGGCGGCCTGGACCCTCCCTCCTCCCCCTCCCTCCTCCCCCTCCCTCTCGACCTAATCGACATATAAATTCATAGTGATTTGTGCATACTGTGTATACTGTGTAGGAAATATGTGTGCATGTATCAATGCCGCCACGTTAGCACTCATAGATGCCGGAATACCAATGAGAGACTTCATGTGTGGTTGCTCGGCAGGTCTAATAGAAGATACACCCATAATCGGTAAAGTACCAACCGGAATTATCAATGTACTGACTTTCCGATTTGCATTCGTTTCCTTCTTAGACATAAATTATCTAGAGGAAGGTGCAAGTGGTCCGAACCTATCGATAGCTGTTTTGCCACGTTCAGAGAAAGTTGTGCTTTACTATGTGAGTCAATTGATGTCATCGAATGAGTGCTCATGCATCACTGGTGTGTGTGTGTGTGTGTGTGTGTGTGTGTGTGTGTGTGTGTGTGTGTGTGTGTGTGTGTGTGTGTGTGTGTGTCCAGATGGATTCTCATATTGTGTGTGTCCAGATGGATTCTCGTATGCACGTCGACAACTTGGAAAAGGTTCTTCGTGCAGCAACCCAAGGTTGTCACGACGTGTTCGGGATTCTGAACAGAACAGTAAGAGAACACGTCGATCAGCACATCGGTGTGCTGGACTCAACAGAAAGCTAATTCGTGATGTTCGTTCACACAGTAATGAAAGAAAGTCATCGGCACATTCAAAATGTGCAACTTATGTATAGGCATTGTATATAATTATTAATTGATTGCATACTCTTGGCGCTAAGAACGAGATTCGGATGTTGCTTGCATCATGCAATCTGAGGTACAGACTTGCAAGCTTCGGTAACACCAGTCCAACAAATGCATGTATAGTGTACATGTCTGTAGCACTAAAATTTGATGACAATTTTGTTAAGTTTGTGTTTAAATATGAGGCTTGACGACGGCACAAAAACAAGCAAAGAAAGTTAATGTGACATTCAGATGTCTGATTTACAATGTCAACTTATTGCAGTAGATGAAGACCTTGGCTAACTTTACTAAACAAATTCAATACACATATAGTATGTCAATAAAGTGTTAATTAAGTAATTAATTAACTTCACACTGGAATGCCCTTAAATGGTTAAGATTTCAATTTCACTTCCACCTCTAGTGTACTAAGCCATGTCTCCACTAGCCACTAGCAACTAAACATGTTTAGCAGTTGTCTTAATAACCCTAAACAAGTTTACAATTACAGTACGATGTCACTTATCCGAATACCAGTTAACCGAATGTGGTCTACTGGACGACCTGTGCCTCGGACTCACTCTAGCTTTGTGGGCACGAACAGTAGTGCGCATGAACATCTCATCTGTGATATGGCAATGTCGAATCCCAAAAGCTGCAAAATAAGTGAAAATGCGTCGTTCTCTTCATCGAAGAAAAACAGAAATTTGCACCAAAGCTTCACATGGCTGGAGCTACTTGGTGAAGACTATGGAATTTCCAAATCGACTGTGTGTGACATCGTGAAAACCAAGGCATCAGTTACCCGGACTATCAGAGGCCGTGTTCACACTGCTAGTTATAGTGAGTTATCCAACCTGGGTATAGTAACTAAACTACAGTGTGAACACTAGCCGTAGCTATAGCGTAGTTATAGCATAGTTACAGTAGTTACGCATGCGTAGTAGGCCTAGATGATTAGTCTCGCGTAGCGGGGAAGGGTCTGGCTACTAGATGATGTCTAGTCGCAACTTCCGTAAGCCTGCTGTTGAAATGATGCGTTTTAATCAGACATACTAACAAACTTACGTTTGTGTACATTCCACTTCGGGATACTAGAGTAACATCCATGTTCACGCCAGTGTGAACAACTGCCTAAGTAACTATAATACCATATGAACAGGAGTAGTGACATCCTACTGTATCCGAGCATGTCTCCACTAGCGTTAAACTTGTTTACCCTAAACCTAAACAGCTATTGCTAAACTCGGTTCAGAGGTAGTTTAGCTCAAGTACTTTAGGTTTAACTGTCACATGATGGTAATGTGCACCAGAGTAAACATCGATTCTGAGCCATCTCACTTTCTTTTCGCTCTGTTTATTCTAAAATTGTAGCGCCACACTCCAATGCACTCTCAGACGCTGTCACACATGACTTCTCCGATTCCATAATACCAAATCAAGTTTCCAGACAAGAGTGTAAAATTCCCAGACTAACAAAATAGGTGGAGACAATACGTCTTTTCTAAACACCTTTGGGCCAGACCAACTAATTTTTATGCTCAGATCTTTTGACATGAACATCGGACCAACTGTCAGTCTGACCAAAATAAGAAGTTAAACAATAATGACAACATAACATTTGAGCACGCACAGTTCTCATTGAGAACACTAAAGCAAATGGAGCACAAGTGCAGAAAAAAACAAGCAGAACACGGGAGTACACAAACACTCGACCACATACAGTAGACCTTCGTACATCCAACCACTTTTGCAAAGCTGATATGACATTACAAGCCCGTTTGCTTAAGGGCAGTGGACAAGGTTAGTCTCACGTACCCAAACCCTTTTCCCCACATCATACTTCTGCAAAAAATTTGGGTCAAAAGTATGACGCAGGAAAAGGGTCTGGCTATGCGAGACTAGGACAAGGTGCAGTGATGACAACGAAAGATAGGAAGGTTTCTAGGTGTTAGTTTGGTGATTGTAGTTTTTATTTTATCACTAGCGTATTGTACAAGTTTCAGAGTTCAGACCATGCACATACGGTAACTGGGACTCCATAAACCAAACTGGAACTCAGAGGTATGGTTGAAACTCCAACGTTTCGATTATCTGTTCTTTTCACTTATTTGACCCCTATTCCTCCGTGGCTTACTCAAAGAGAGTCGGATATGCAAAGGTCTGCTGTTCTGTTAAGGCTTGCGCTGCAATGGATACCCGCTTGCACGAGTATTGTACACAAACGTACCACAAAAGGCAAACGTCATTGCATATGCATTTCACAATTTACTTGGTCAAGCTCAAAAACAGACCAGCAAATCTGAACATCAAGAAATTTAATCAGTTTGGCCTTAGTTCTAGTTTAGATCGGCACAAGTAGAGACATGCCCCTTATTAATAGCTAAACACTCACATCGCTCGACCCCCAGTCTCAAACGTCTTACTCTCTGTTTCTCACGGTAACACAAAGGGACCATGTTTTCTCACTCCAAAAGTAAGTAGATTGCATATACGACGTAAAAGCTACTACAGCTGAAGAGTATAATCAAGGTTAAACAGTCTATTAGTGCACGTTTGAGCTACAGCTACAGCAAAAAAACTTGCACCACAAAATCAACTCGTCCCCTACCCTCAACCAATTTAGTAATACCACATATGCAAATCACCTGCTAATGTCAAACTGGCACGTCCATCGAGTTCTGACTTGGGACAATCAGTCGAGGTCTTTGGAATCTCGAACGGGCACCCAGATGAGTGGGCCAGAGTTTTGGTGAATGATCCGCTTGATCTGCAAGTATATCTCCTCGTATGTGTCACCGGTTACAATCGCTGGACACACAATTATCGTTATGTCATTGATTGCGTGGATATCATAGATACGAGCGACAACCTGTGAAATACTCGGCAAATTCTTGTTCGAGTTTGGCGGCTCTCTCGAACATTTTCTCGGCTTCGTCGTCCCGAGTTCGTTTATTCATGTCCCTAAGAGATGACGCAAAGCTCTTAGAGCTTATCTTTTTATCGAAATCTGAGATGATTAGGTCGCCTGCCTCCTACAGTCTCTCTACCCCGATAATGATATCCCTGTTCGTGTCACACCGACATCTCAATGACCTTCAGTCTGATCATTACCCCTCACACACAAGGGGTAAAGTGATCAATTTGTCTCTGTCTGTCTGTCCATCTATGTGTCTGTCTGTTTTTCTATCAAATAACGTTTATTTCAAACATACAGCTATAATACAATGCTAGCAAGGTAACTATATAAAGTTCTGTAACTACAAGAGTTTACTAGGACTAGATTTAAAAAACAAACAAACATGTAACACTTAAAAGAGAACAATGCAGTCTGTCTCTGTCTGTCTGTCTGTCTGTCTGTCTGTCAATACACATATTTAAAATTTCAACACTATTACATTCTAAATGTCTGTCTGTCTTTTTCATATATTTTCATAAATGAATGCCAACCAAACTATTTAAAATGTTCCAGAGACCCAATAGGGTCAATATGCCTCACTGTCTGTCTGTCTGTCTGTCTGTCAATACATATATTATCAAACATCAAAGTATTATACATCACTGCAAGCTGGTAACTAAAGTCCAACAATAGTAAGAAACATAAAACTTGCAAACTACAAACAAGAGGCTGGGCTCTAAAGGTAGGTACAAGATAAGCAAGTCAGAAGAAATCACAACATCAGAATCCAAAGAAACCACGAAGATGGTGACAACAAAATCCAGAGAAGATGCGCTAGGCCACAAAGGCAAGGTACGGCTGCGATACTTCCCAACACTAAAGTCACAAGATAAGACGAAGACAAAGATGAGATGATGACAACAGAATCTGGGGAAGACACACGAGGACAAGGTAAGGCTGCGATAATCCCAGATGCTAAGCCACAAGGTGGACAACAAGACAAAGATGAAGACGAGTAGAGTGCCTCTCTGTCTGTCTGTATGTCTGTCTGTCTGTCACTACAACATCACCGGGTCTCAAAATGCCGATGTGACTGTGAGTTACAAGCAGTTGTGCTGGACATGGCAACCGCTGACCTCTACAACTACTCTTACTTGATCGAATCAACCGACTTCGGTCGAACAAACACCGCAATAGGTTGGAGAGCGGCGACTTCTAGTCGTTTGATCGCATACCCGCTGACATCCAGTATACAATGTTTGCCCTGCAATCGATTCAGACCATTACGACACGCTAATCGCACCGATCAAACACACACACACACACACACACACACACACACACACACACACACATGTCCGATTACCTTCTCGGCTACTTCTCTCACGGCGGCAACGCTAGTGCCATACAAATTATCATTGTACTGTCCTGCCTCGATAAACTTGTGATTCTGAATGTCGCGTTCCATTTGCTCGCGCGACTCCACAAAGTGATAATCTCGACCGTCGACCTCGTACTCACGAGCACCTCGAGTCGTATCTATACAAAAAAATTGAAATCAACTTCACAGTATACACTGTCGTGTTGTCTAAAGGCAGGCAAAATGGGCCAACTGCCAGACAGTCTGTCAGTCTCCCATTGAGTCAGACGAACGTTCGTGTACCTTTGTACCCAAGAAGCAGGTCATACCCATTCAGGTCTTGCTCCACGACACAAAGGAGATAAACAACGTCACAAACGACAAACAAACTTACGAGGCACGCAGCTGCCAAAGCGTTCGGGAAACTCTTGAATCAAATCGTCGTTGATCCGATCCTTCGGCGGACCCAAAATAATCACCGGCCTCGCATAACTGACTGCACCAAAACGCCACTGATCACAACACATCGAATCCAACCATTACGTCCAGCACTTACTCTCTTCCTGAGTCACTTCATCGTACGATAGTACGGCCTCTTCGAGTTCTATATTCGACACTCACAATTAGACTTACACGACTGCACTATGCATGATGACATGACTCACTCTCTTCGCTCGGTGCCTTTTCCTTCTTCCTGAAAAATGGTATTCGCTTCGACAGATTAAAGCTCCTCCTTCGTCCGCCGTTACCGCCCTTCTTGTCGTCCTTGTTCACGGACTTTGAGAACTTGACACTCTTTTGCCTCGATCTCTCTTTCCTTTCGACCCTGTGTAACAACAGTTTTGTACTATTTCCTCTCTCTCTCTCTCTCTCTCTCTCGTGTGTGTGTGTGTGTGTGTGTGTGTGTGTGTGTGTGTGTGTGTGTGCAGAGCTCGAAATAACCACCGGGACATCAGACAATGTCTGATCAATATTGCTATTTGTCCAGGCAACTGAATCTATGCACAGACATCCTAGTCCTGTCACCAATCTGAACTGTAGCCTAGAAATCTTGATTTTGTTAACCAATGTGAGCTTAGAACAAGCTAGAGCAAACTGTGGAGCATGTAACTTTTAGCATGTACATGTGCAAGGCAGTATCCTATGTCTGCTGCATCACAGGTGGTCACAGGTGAAGGTAACACATTTTAAGTCTTTAGGTATTTTACAATAGTAAACAGCTGGTGTTACCATTTTAGGTGTTGTGTTAATTAACATGTGGTTGGGTTGACTTCATTTTTCTGACAGTTGTTGCAGGTCTTGAATGTGTCTAGGTAAGGCAGCCATCCCATCCTTTGGCCAGTCATCGGTTGAGGGTAGACCAGCAACTAAGCCACTGCTCATCTCTTTCTATGCAATTATAAAAGGCCTACCCCTTGGCATAGTTTCACATACTGATGATAGGTGCCATGGGCTATCACAAATCACTAAAATTAGTTTCTTATCTTGTCTTTTGTTTTCTGATGGCTGCCTTTGAGTTCTCAACCATTGATTTAGTTCCTTCAGAGTGGACAACGTTGCAGCATCAATTCTGCCGCAATAAGCACCGTCTGGTTACCTACTAGTATAAATGGTGAAAGGATGGGAATTGCCTTTTTTTGGTCAGCAAGCGCTTGCATTAGGAGAAGAGAACTAACACACGCAGATCAGTTTCCACGTGTTTGTGTTCATTGCATTATAAAATAGTACCAACAATCATGTATGCAAACAGTGAAAGAGTGCCAAGGTGTTAAAATTAATTCAAGTTACCTGAAACTACCTTGCTATCCCAGTAAGGCAGTGGGCTTTTTGCCCCAAATGGCACCTACTAATCTGGTTGCTAGGGCTCAAAGAGGTACATGTAGTGTACATGTGCATGATGCTGCATTGTGAAGTCCAGAGCAGTGATAACAGCTCTTCATGTGTATGGATACATAATGAATATATTATGCATATATAATTTTAAAATGTATATATATATATATAATTGTTATCTATGTCATATATTATACTATATGTTATATATTATACTATATGTTATAATATGATATTGTACATTTTGTGAAAGTCCGATCAAATTTGGCAGAAGTCTAGTCAAAAGCTACTTTGGTCGGACTTACGTCCGGCCAACTTTTTTCCTTATTTCGAGTACTGTGTGTGTGTGTGTGTGTGTGTGTGTGTGTGTGTGTGTGTGTGTGTGTGTGTGTGTGTGTGTGTGACTTTTCTTTAATATTGTAAACCTCTTCTTGCTCGGGATGACGCCTTGACCTTCTTCTATTCCTTCAGCCGTGATTCGTCTCGCTTGCCACCACTCATCGTCACTAGCGTTCGTCACGTGAAGAATGTCACCGTGTCTAAAGCTGAGGCCTGAGCTGGGAAGTCCTGAGTCTTTGTTCTTGTCGTAATCAAAGAGTGCTCTATGCAAACAACATTTTATGGCTTCCCGCTTGAGTCATGTAGTGAGCAATCTTTTTTGTGTGTATTACCTCACAAAGAGTTCTTTCTTGGCCGATGTTCGCAATGATCCGGCTGCCGTACCGGCACCTTGTGCACGCTCTTTCATATCGTTGATCTTCGCTTCAAAGTTGGCATACTCTACAGTACAACACGCGACACAGACAGCACGTCAATAATTTAAATACAAATTACAGAGAAATCAAAAATAATGTTTGCTAAATTATTTCTTTTGTATTTTATATTATTATTACTAATTGTTATTTTATTAATTAATATTTATTACAAACTAAAATGTATTATGGTCATCATCACCCACCAACCCGGCAGGTAACTCCCAGAGAGGTACGTGTTTCCGTGTAATTCATATGGCGCTAGTAACTGGCTTATTGATTATTGATTGCGTGCCCTACGAGGATTTTGCCAGCTCTGAACAGCATGCCCAGTAGATATACTGGGACTACCAAGAAAGCACTGATCCTCATTGCCAACAATCCCCACACCAGATCACAGAAACTCCCCATCGACGAAAACAAGTCTACTCTCACAGACATAGCCAAATAGACAGTGAGAAAGAAACAGCATACTCGTTTCATTATATTGCTGTCACCACCCGGGACTGAATTAACATTATTACCTAAGGCCCAGATATCCGGGCTAAGGCTATAATAGTGGGTCGACGTGTGACCATATTTATACTCAATTAGCGTAGATGCAAATGAAGCTATTCCGACCAATAGATGAATGTGATGTCATCATACGGCTCCACCTCTGTTTGTTTGGGAGCTATGCTACAAGAATTCAGCCATCGAGCTTCCGCCCTGTACATGGTGTTTATAATAAATTATTCCTTTCCTTTACCGGTTTAGCACATAGAAACAACGCATATAGTCTATATTTGCCCATATATGTTTTCCCACCAACAATCAGGCCTCTAGAGACTAATGGTGTAGCTGTACCTGACTTGTAACATTTTGCTTGTTTCACAGTATTTCTGCATAGTGATTCTGCAGCCTGCCAGCTTGAATTTTCGGTGTTGTTGAAAAATCACTAGTGTCGTCTTCAACAGAAATTTGCAAAAGGGAATATGCATTGTCCATGACAGTGTCTGTTTGTCAGACGAAGCAACTGACCAGTAAGTACGCTAAATTTTTAGTGTCTCTATTCATTTCGTTACCGTATCCAAAGTCACAGAGAACAGAGACATCTAATCTACATTTGCACGTGCATGTTCCCCACATGAATGTTTTGTTTTGGCTCTGGCGGCTCTGAGGTCACCTCATTACAACAACCTAAATGATTGTGGTTAGACAGATAGCTGTGTAAATACAGTAGGCGTAACCACCAAGTGAGGGGATTTTGATGGTGTTGATCAAATTCATGAGCATTCGAATTCGATCGTGCCTCTTGATCCTCAGCCACCTTACATACACTGTACACGTCTCAGCGCCATGTGGTGTGCATGTACACCAGCCGAGGGTTTAGCACTGTATAGTGCTTCTCTATTCATTTTATTAATTTTTATTTTTTATTTTAAAAGCTATTTTTGCTACAACAACACATCTAGTTGACAATAAATACAGTTTAAATCATCTCTATTGTCACTCACCTTCAGGGTTGTATTGAACCCTCATATGCACAGTCGCACCCGAACCCTTTAATGCAGCAGCGGCGTCTTCGTGCGTCGCAATTCTCAAATCTTTACTGTTGACCTACAAACAGAGAAAGTCAAATACAATATCTACCAACACGATTTCACATACAGAAAGTATTTGATCTCCTCGCTTCAACTGGCCACTTCGATCAGCAGCACCGCCGGCCAATATAAACGATATAAAGATTCCTTCGCCGTCCTCGCCGCCGACAATGTTAAAGCCGAGTCCTTGGTGACCTTTACTCAGTGCGACGTCTCGTGGTTCCCTCACACCACCGTGCGGCGACACCTGCTTCGGTTCCGGTGGAATCATTGCAAGCCCAACGGCCGGCATCGCACTAACCGGAGGAGACTTGGCATGCGGAGGTGCCTAAAACAAAAAACAATACACAACACACGTTTACAATGAATCACAATGATACACACTTTTGATCTCTTGACTGGCTTTTCTTTTTCAGGCGGCAACAATGAAGTCTTGGTGATCACTAATTTCACCGTCTGTTGAGTCGCTTTTAGGACCGAAACGGCGTAATCGTGTGTCACATCCACCAGAGACTTTTCATTCACCTACACCATACACACGTCAATCGACTTCCACAACGAAGGTTTATCATAATATTGTGTGTGTGTGTGTGTGTGTGTGTGTGTGTGTGTGTGTGTGTGTGTGTGTGTGTGTGTGTGTGTGTGTGTGTTCATGTAGACGTACAACGTACATATAGCTCTTACACTTAGAATACAATCACCGACTGCGAGGCGCTTGTCGACCGAGGCGGCTCCGCCCTCGATAATCTTCGTCACAAATATCCCATCATCTCCGCTGATGTGTTGATTATCGGTGCCACCAGCAATGCTAAAACCGAGACCTACAAGCCACATAATCACTTACTTAGGGAATTACAGATGATAACCATTGACTCACCCTTTCCACCTTTAACCAACACAATCTCTATTGGCTCTTCTACTTTGGAACTAACGGGGGCACTAGCGGCCAGAGGTACCTTACGTCTAATGACCTGGAAAACACGACTGCGTGATGACACAACGGCGTGAGATGGTGAGTGCGTGACTCACTAGAGTTACTGTCGTTCCTGCATTGCGGAGCGTGTCGACGGCGTCCTGATGCATCACCTTGTCGAGAACGACACCGTTGACGCTCAGAATGCAATCGCCGGTCCTAGAAAAAATCGGTAGTAAACAAAGCGAAATGATGATCACCTGATACGAACACAAAACGAACAAATGACAAGAAAAAGTTAAGTTTGGAAAGAACAAAAAAGATGTCAATGTAGTAAGGATCAGTGGGGATGATAACGGTCAGCCATCGGACATTTGTCTGACCAAAACACACCGATGTCCTAGTCAAATCCAGTTAGTCGGCCAGAGTCCTCCTTAGAGTGTGGTAATGTGGCACAGCACCACGCTGAGAAATCCCAGCCACGTGACCAAGTACAATCGTGTGTAAAAAAAATTAGGGAGATCTGGATTCTAATTGACTGCAAAAGTCGTAATTAGAAGACGAGTCACTGAAGAACGTTTGTGTGGTCAACCAGTCACCTCTTCCACTTTCAAAGTCAATTTAGGACATCCAGACGTTTCGTTTACGCGAGAAAGGTCTGGAATTTCGAGGCTATGCAGATGCCGTGTTAGTGTGCATGTGCGTAAAGAAACACGCAGAGAGATGAAGAGGAAAGTGGCATGTTCAATAACTTCGTTCTTTCCCGTATTGGGGCAAAAGTCAGAGAAAGCGTGTCCCGAAGAGACAGAAGCTAAAAGTAACGAGCCGGAGAAAACCAGTTCTATCCAAGCGAATCAAGGAGCTGTGCCACAGGCCGATCACCATAAGTCACTGTCTGACTTTGTTAAATATTTTAGTTGTAACGGCAGCCGGGGCTTAGCTAATTAATACACAGTTTGAAATCATCAACATTAAATTATGAAACTTGTCTTTCTTTCTTTCTCATGTTTCTCTAGCATTGTCCATGAGTCTATGACTCGTTTCAGTCGTTGGGGAGTCTCCGTGGTCTGGCAAACGGTCTGTTGACGATGACGTCCAGCGCTTTCCTGGTGGTCATTGATAACCACCAGGCATGCTGTCCCAAGTTCTCGATCACCATAATGCCTGTAATCTATATATCGAATTAGCTAGTCATTGACCACTGTGTGGACTACAACAGAAACATGTGCCCTACTGGGCTCACCTGAAGGGTTGGTGGGCGCCCAGACCCCACATGTCCCTCATGGTGGGGCATAACGACACACCACTAGCAAAGGTTTGGGTATCCAAGTGTCTGTCGCAGAAAGGGGCATGTGTTGCAAATACCGTCTCTGCCAAGCTATTTCGAAATCCTGGGGAGAACCCTGGGACTCGGACATCGTGTCCGGCCATAAGGGTAATGCAAACCTTCTAGATCATACGAAACGAATCCATCTACGGTAGACTCAATCATTGAGCTCAGTTGGATGCTGCTGCACAGAGTACAGCACCATAGACGTCACATCATTATATCTTTCAAATGACTAGGTTTTTTAGTACACTTGCCACCGTCAACAAAGAGGGAGGATCTGCCTACAGGGGATACTTAATTTCACACAATTCAGTGTGAAATTAATTTAGTGTGGTGTGATTAATAATTTATAATTAATAAACTTAATTTAAAAATAATTTAAATAATAAAGTTAATTTAATAATATTAATATTTATGATAACAGCACTTGTGTCCAAGTACATCGAGTGACGTCCGACTCACTTTACAAACGTTATAATCCCCACCAGCGGGCAGTCAGGTTATTCATACATTCAGTATCGACTATCAGCCATGTTAGTACAGCTGCCGACCTCACTCAACATCTAATCATACCAATCACCGTCTCTGTGTGTCTCTTATTCTATATACAGTACACTACACACACGACACGACACGACACGAAAAGCAACACACTCAAATACTAGCCAACTAAACAAACGACGACATTATCAATATGGCAACTATCGATTACAAGAAAAATTATCCCAACTAATTGCCTTCAGTTATAAACCTACCATATTCCACAATGTGCCCCCATGCATGATGACTCTATAGAGAAATAATAATGCCCCATGTTCGATTAATGCCCCAATGAGGTAGTATTCAAACCTAGTTATATGCATGCACGTCTATCAACGTGTACGTTTGAGTTACGGTAAGATTGATATGAACACCCAGATAGAACTACTGACTGAGGATAACGATTCAACGTACACAACAGACTAGGAACACAACTCAAGTGAAAGTGAAAGTAACCAGGATACATGTGACTGTAATGATTACATTAGGTATGGTAGTTTGTTCTTGTTGTTTACGTAGTGTGATGGTATGCAAACAAACAATGCAACAGTCTGTGCTTGCCACATAATGCTCCATGTTTCAGAACTATGAAAACAAACGTAAATCTCACTTTAGTCTGCCATCGTCTGCTGCAGCTCCTTTATCCATGACTTTCGTCACATATAGACCGTAGTCTTCCTCGGCTTGAGGGTGATCCAGTCCTCCTGCAATGCTGAATCCGAGTGCTTGTGTTCCCTGAGAACACAAATGCGATACGTATGTCTATGTTGCAGCATAAGAGCATCGACTATGAAACCTTCTCCAAGATAATTGTCTCTTGCTCCCATTGCCAACTTTCTTGGCCCTGTGGTACCACACACAAACGTATTACTTCATCACTATATTATACTCTAGATTAGTGTCTGATACAGTCATTGAACGAACGTTTATATCACTGGACATGGATGTTGTAGAGCTTATAGGTTGTGGCTTCAACTACTGGTAAAATAGATGCTGTCTTCTAGTTTGGTATGGTTTCTAATACAACTGTAAATACCATATGGTAGATGTGTATGTTAATGTTGAAGGTGTGGACTCACACGCCCACAACAAATCACAGTGTGTGTGTGTGTGTGTGTGTGTGTGTGTGTGTGTGTGTGTGTGTGTGTGTGTGTGTGTGGTATGTGTGCATGAGTGGCAGCAAACATTTAGTTTGTCAGAACCATATAGACAACAAAAATTGACATCGGATTTCCAACCCATGTGTGAGAATGCACTAACACAACGAAAAAAAAAAATAGAAAACCCACACAGCAATGCGATAACATCCCTCAACACCCACCCTCGTTTTCGTTCTAAAGTGCATCTTAGCCAAGAGAGAAAAACATCACAAATGCATCACTGTCCACCATAGATAGACAACCAGCCATATTTCACTTCCATCCAAAAATAGACTTACACTAACGAATTAGGCAACACTTACAGCATCAGTTTGATCAACGGCATTAGTCACAGTCTTCGGTTCATCAAGCTGGTTTAGAATCTCTGGATCAGGAGGCGGCAAGGGCAACGACTAAACCAAAGGGCAACACTCCTTACACACCTCGATCACCACAACACAACTCCTCACTTCAACAGTCTCGACCATAGCAACAGCAGAAGCCTCTTCCATTAAAGCTTCGACTGGAGGTGGAGGTGGTGGTGGTGTAGGCTCTTTCTCGGCCTCCTGTTCGCCATCCTTCTTGGTCACCTTCCTGTAAGGCATCGGTGACTGCTTCTCCCAGGCTGTAGCCATATCCATCGTTTCCTGTGTCTTCTGGTCGACCGATTTGGTGCCATCCAGTAGAGTGTCCTCATAAAATTCCTGGATATCTATAACAACACGTGCCCTCCGATCATGACGACAACATGACAGTACCAACGAAGCAGCACACAAGCATCCTGCTCAGACGGAACTGTTATAAATAAACATAATGTCGAGTCACGCAACGACGGCACCTGCTCGATCCAACACAACACAACACAATACACGACATGCACTCAAAATGTAAAATCCGAGCCTTCACTACACCACCAGCCCAAAATTCGTCACACAAAAAATCGGAAAAAAAACACAACACAACCATGAACCCCATTTCCCCGAAATACATCACACATAATACTTTCTTCTCACGACCAAAGTCGTTGGCAAATCGTGGCAACTAGCCCGGACCCGAAATAGCTCCGTCTGACGACACCAGTTGATCACCTCCGCTACAACTCCGCAGTTGCTACTCGCACCCTGTCTGCACGTGCAGCCAAATTATAGCACTTCGCATGACTTGAACGCGAAACGAGGCGAAGTCGACGACCAAGACAAAGGCAAAAACACGGAAACAATAGCGAAAGCGCCTACAGTGCGTGTGCGCTTACCGAGAAGAGCCTGGAAGAGGCGGCTGCGAAATATTCTGATGACTCTCTCGATGGCGGTGCGAAGTGGCCGGTCATCCGGGCGAGTCAGTTTAGAGTGGTAGTCTTCGAGGAGCTCGAGAGCGCGGTGTGCATCTGCACAAGGCAAACACACGAAGTCATGCAAACACGAACGTATGGCATTCTTGCTCGCGAGTGCCAGTTGGCGTCGCTTGGCTGGTGTACGCACCTTGTTTTCTCACCGGCATGATTGGGGGCGAATCTGTTGGTTCTGGCTCGCGTAGAGACGGCAGAAGGGACTCTAGCAGCGACAATCGACGGTTGAAGATGGCGGACCGAAATAGTCTTGGTGAAGAGTATGCGCAATAATGACGATCTAGAACTAGGTCACGTGATGTGCTTAACGCGCGTTAGCTAAACAAATGTTTGTCATAATTTATAGTATTTAGTTATCTAGAATTTCTTAAAGTTTTCTTATTGATTTTTTGTTTTATGGTTGCCTCTATTCTATGATTCTATTTGCTTTCAGCTAGAGAGTATTCTACTGGTACTGTGTACAGCGTACATTTGCACTAGAACTAAGTCACGTGACTGTATGCGTAACGCGCGCTAGCCAAACAAATATAATACATTAGTATAGTTATCTAGTGATTTCTTGATGTTCTGTAAAAATTTTTCGCCTTATGACTCTCTCTTCTAACTTTAGTTCTATTTGTTTTCCGGCTAGAAGGTATCCCACACCAGCTTGAACACTCATCAGTATGATGCCAGCGGTTCCCAGTGGTTTCGGCAAATGAGCACTGGCTCCGAGAAGCTGAGGTAGAGATTTAGGAAATGGTTTCAATCGCGTGCCCAATGCACCAAACATCCCTGGAATAATGACGCCTCCGAGGACAGCAACAGCTGAACCTCGAGTTGCAACGCACACCGAGCACAGTAGTCTTTCTTTGTCAATGGGTCTCGTTACTAAGTACTCCCAACATAGCACAGCTATTGATCCAGCAGTAAGAGAGCAGACGGCCAAAATCCCAGCGATCCCCACTCTAGAGTATTGCCGCTGCTTCCACAGTCTGTTAGTGAACCATCCACTTATAGTTGTCACAGTAGCACCTGATGCAGCCAGGATTTGTCGTGATAGTAAGCTCTGCAATTTTGATCGTTCCTCGTACTCTTCGAGAACTCGTCTCCCATAGGCGGACACATCCCCAGTCATCTGCTGATCAGACTGAGTTTTGACTGTTGAGCTCATTCGCTACAAATGCATAATTAAGTACTAAACTGGCATCCTCTGAGCTGCATGTGCGTGTACAACAATTTCAGACTGGCGGAAAACGAACCACGCTCACAAACTGACAATAAAATTACTAATAGTTGCAATAGCCATAATCAGGCACGTCTAAACATAATGCTAACTGGCAAACTCAAGCTCCCGAAGACTACAGAAAAGAACAAATAGGTGCACGTGATGTCTATGTCTACTAGCAGACTAGGTAACGTCGTTAAAAGTTTAGAAAAAACTTAAACGTATATAGGACTATCATATTTATATAACATATGATCTAACAGAAGCAATTTATAACTTACTTTTGGCTTGTCCAAATAATCAAAGCCCGGATGTGCATCATCTAATCCTCGTGACCTAGAATCCCGGATTATATTTCCTTGCTCGACGCATATGGTAGGTAAATCTGCTCAAGATTGCCACAGTCGTTACCTCTCAATAATTTTAACGTTTCTATGCTTATAGGCTATGTTAACACAAAGTCTCGAAGCCCTTCCAGGGCAGGTGGGGTGTCTGGTGCTGAGTGACGACGGCGCCGTATTGGCTGTATGTCATTACCTCTTTCAATGTGCCGCTAAGAAATTAAGTTTTGTCTATTTGCTGTGCAGTCGACGGGAGAGCTGAAGAACGACGAGCGTTGTGCTAAAGTTGTTCTGAGTATGCTGCAGGCCGCCAGTCGACTGACGAATGCTGAGCAACGAGATCCGTTTAGAAGGATGTCGATTGTATTAGAGGGATACACTCTGATGGCGACTGTATCTAGTGGGAAAATATTCATTGTCAAGAGACAGAACTAGGAACTACAGTACTTTGAAACTTGATCGAGTTATGGCTAGATCATCTATTAGTTACACCTTTAGTTCTACCGAGTAGGAACTTGTGATTTGAAACCATGCACTGACAGTACAAGTGGTCATGTCAGGCTGGCTTTGCAAAAACTGAGATCTTATTAATTAATAATTAAATACGTGTTTGGCCGGGGTTGAGCATTTTTGTGATTGAATCATTGTCTGTGGTGGGTTATCATCAACTTATGGCTCATTATCTAGGAAGACAACTTCATTAGCTAATTAATTAATAAGAACAGGGATGCAGAAGCATCTTTTGTTGGAGAAATTGTACATGCAGGCTCTTGGAAAACATGCAACTACTTTGCGTTGTCACTCAAATTGCATTAATTTCTTGCATACAATTTCATTTGTCAAATCAATAAAAAGTTTGTGAGCACAATGGGCAGGGGCTGATCTAGGATTTTTGCAGAGGGGTGGCCAGCTAGTGCCCGTGTGACTCATATTGGTGTGTAAAGAAATTGTGCTGGATAGTTAGTAGTGGAGAGATACCTAGATGTGTGAGTAAACCTGAGTCCACTTGCGCCCCGCCCCCGCAATATCCATTAATAAAACAAACGGAAGGGCTTTGAATTTAGTTTAATTAATTAACTTTATGGTATAATAACTATGTCCAGAAATTACAATTAATGTACAAGGTGGTGTTCAAAGACTATAGTGTAATTACATTGGTTCTCATTGAGTGATTAGCTAGACGTTCCTTGTCATTGGAAGAGCTCACATATAAATTTTAGTACATGCATGTACAATCTGGCATACATGTATGAACTTGGCGATCTCCTAGATGATGATGGCTTGGTTTTGGAATATGATGCGTGAGTAACAACATTGCAGACTGATATTCTAGTCTAGAATATTAGAATTATCAGTGGCATAACTAACTAGGCATGAGGCAGCCGAGGCAGTTGCCTCGGTAAATAAAATGGGTGTGGCGTTGCAAAAATTTTGCTAGATGTATCAGTTAGTAGATAACAGAAAAGATCGGGCATTCTACACACGGTTACCGAACAGAAGAAGTCCTCTTTCATTACTGTTCTCGCACTTAGCTAGCACACGTTCACGGCACGTGAAGCACTTGCCACACACGTGACTGAGGAACCTAGAGATTAATTAATTAATTTATATAAACTTGCCTCGGTAAAATTCTAATGCTAGTTACGCCCTTGAAATTAAAAACCAACTTACAACTTGTCGTCACTGGCTCATTGATATCACGATGATCGTTGAGACGTCATGGAAGTTATTGCTAGTTAGCTAAGAAGTTTGGAGTCAGTGAAAACAGATGGAAAATTTGCGAGCACGGATTGCACCATGGACCAAACATATGCCGGGTTCACAATTTATGTGACGGATCAACTGCAGACCGTTTCGTTCCGTAAAGTTAATTAACAGACGATTCCGTATCTAAGGAAAACTTTCTTACAAAAAATCTCTTGTAATAATTTCGATTTTATTATTTCCTAGTGAGAAAGGAAACTGTGTTTTTGTTTGTGTGTGCTCTGGCGTGACGCTACCGAAGAAGTATGAAGAAAGGAAGTGTGGACATGTTCGTCATTGCCTTCTGTGATTTATACGGGATACTCAAATGAGCTAATTGGAATATTCGCGTTTTGCTGCGATTGGTCAGCCACTCTATTTTATTTCCGCTCAAACAGAGACGACTTGCGATTTGACGCTGAAATAGACCTGAATTCTATGTATGTGTCACCCACGTTAGTCCTCGGTGTCACGTGACGTAGCAATCCTCTCAAAGTTTGATGTGGGTGAACGCAACGCTGCGTCTAATACGGAACGGAACGGCCTGCTCTCCGCCATTTAGTGGCCAGACTGAAGTGGTACTACACACTCACAGCCCGGTGGTGACAAGTACGTAGCTGCGGTTACGATACTGCACTGTGGGCGTAACTTACGGGAATAGGTGCTGGTGGATCCGGTGGAACCGGTCGTTTGCTTATCCAAATTCTCCGTTCTTAATTGCATCTTCAAGAGTAGTTCCAGCTCTGAATCAAGTAGAAGACGATCATTGTGGCCTCGCGATGGTTGGATCGAAGCAGCGCTTGTCTATTTTGTCTAGCTTGATACTACTTTCAGTTCTACTAACCTCAAGCGAAGGTCCCGTGTCATCATCTTTCTTGAAAGACTTTTGTTCGAGAAATCCTTCAGCTCTTCCTGGTCTGTGCAGAAAATTTCCATCAGTAGAGAACTGTCCTGTTGTGAATTGGGGAGAGTGGCAGCTAGAGGGATATTCTCCTTCTTCCGCCACTAGTGACTCTTGTAGGTCAGGTGGCAAACTGCTCAGGTTTGCTCGCACCAAAACTATATCTCACTTGTCAGAAACTTGCAAGAGCAAAGTAGGAGCAATATCTGATAAGGAAGACAGATGTGAGTCAACTCTCATTCTTGCATGCACTTTATCTAGACCTCTAGACACATTGTACTGTGTCATTGTATACTGTTTCTACAGCCTACTGGTAGTGTCTCAATTGTGTTATTGCACTTCTTACAGGCCCACCAACTACAGCTGCTAAAGTATCAGCACTCATGAAAGCCCTTGGTAACGACTTTGGTTCATCCACAACAACACCTCTACGAAATTCAGTAGGATCTGTACCGCTACAATTTCAGCAAAATAATCTCTATTTCAAATCTCGTCCCGTTGGTGGTTCTACTTCCATTCACTTTTCTAATGGCAAAGGTAGACATAATTTACAGGAGTCCCCTCAATTCATTCATAAAGCTGCTTTGTCTGATCTTCTTCCTAATAATCCCACTGCTACCACTAGTCCTCCTCCTACTCCTTACTTATCCTTGAGTGACCACCGTAGGAAACCTCGAGATCTACTAGGTCAAAGTCGATCAGTTCTGAGTAACTCACAAAAGCGTCGAAAACGTGAGAATACTAGACTAGGTCAGGATTTGAACGGTCGAGATCAGAGTCTTGATTGTACAGGATTACATATACCAAGATTTCAACCCAGATGCCAGTACAGTGATCCTCGAGATCTTGCTATTGTAATTGACAGCTCTGGAAGCATTGGAAGCCATGCGTTCAATAAGGCCGTGGACACGCTTGCACAATTTGTCGGCTACATGTGTCACAAATTCGAATGTGATGGACCTGAAACAAGGCTCGCCGTCGTTACCTACGGATCAAAAGTTAGGACAGTGTTCAATTTCAACTACTCTGGCAGCACTCACAAAAACAAACAGCAGATTATAAATGACATCAAGACAAGAACAACCTACATGCGTGGTTACACGGGATCCACAGCTACAGGACCGGCTTTAGAACATTGCAAAAACGAAATATTTCAAGAAAGCAACGGAATGAGAAGTAACAGTAAACGTCAAATTCTGCTTCTGACTGATGGTAGATCAAACAGAGGAACAAGTCCAGGAGATGTGGCGACGGAACTTCACGACAAGATGCAAATTGATATTTACGCTCTCGGTATCGGAGCTAATGTGAATATCGTTGAACTAAAATCCATAACAAAAGAGAGATCTAAAAACAACCTACTTTACTTCAGTTTGTTGTTCAATGACTTTGCTGAATTTTTTAAAGTCAGTGAATTGGTTAAAGATGATCTCGATCATTCTGGTAAACAATGCAAGGCTGCTTCAAAGATCTATGACAAGAAGAGATAGAACAAGACAATCAAGACAGATGCGCTGACTAGCTGTAAAATGTCAACCGTTTGTTAGTAGATAAAACTGTATGTTGCAATGTCTACTAGAGTATTTGTTTGCTAATGCTCACGTCTGTACAATACAAAACAGTTCAGGACCACCACCATGCACTGCCAGTCATCATTACCACCATATCATGCTGCATCATTATCATTCATTTCAATTTCACACCCTAGTAACGTAATGTAGCAGGTCTGGAACCAATCGAGTTCAAAGTTAGCCTACTGCATGAATGCATGGTCAAGCATCTCTAGATGCCGTAACGGTATCTACGCAAACTGAATGCGGTACCTACAAAAGCAGCTGCTGCTGCATGGTTCTACAGTAGGTCTAGATAGCTAAATCTTCGAGTCTTCTGTACTCCAATGCAAGGTCCTTGTATTTGGTCAATTCTCTATCATTCTTTTTATTTGAATCCATGTGTCACAAATGATCACAAGTGCAGAGGGATACATGCCATATTGGTGTGACGTAATCATTGGTCTTACTTACGACAGCGATATCGAGTGATAGTAAATGGATTATATCACACATGTATCTGTCTGCACGCTCGATTTGTGCATGGCAGCTTGCAGATACCCCAATGTTTATTATACTAGTATAATATAGACTAATAGCCCTCACCCGCTCTATGGGCGGTAGGAATTGCACTAACACATAGATAGTAGCTACATCTAAGCGAAGAAAACTTAAAAATTAACTTTGGCCAGTCGTCCGTTATTTGACACGTATACTATAGAGTAGCCTCCATTTCACAATCTCACTGTAGGGCGGGTCCACGTGTTACGCTCGAGACAAAATCTACACACACACACACACACACACACACACACACACACACACACACACACACACACACACACACACACACACGCACGCACACGCACGCACGCACGCACACACACACGCACGCACACACACACACACACGCACGCACACACACACACACACACACACACACACACACACACACTTATTTGGCAAGTTTTCAATCTACTCAGGTGCAGCGCGCGTTAGAACGCACAATACACATTGCTTTAGTTAAACTCTGACTGCAGCGGGCGCATCTTGCACTCTACTATACCTCTAGAGGATGGCGTGACTGGCGAGCGCACGTCACATCGCCCCGCCCTATGGGCGGTAGCAATTTATCTTCGCGCGTTTACAATACACACGTCCTATTACTCTACGCATCTTACACATTCTAGACAGCGCACTTTGGACTCTACGCATTCCCCGTCTCAGACTCTTCCCACATAAAACATCATGCTCTATTCGTGGAGAACGACGCCACCGCCCTATAGTGAAAACGCATCTTCCGTACCATACTGTATACATAGATATGTAGGGACGGACGGACGGACGCACGCACGAACACGCGGCCCGGTGAGCCGGACTAGAACCTCTGACTGCAACGGGCGCATCTTGCACTCTACTCTAGACCAGAGGATGGCATACAGTGGCTGGCGAGCATACAGTGGATGGCGAGCACACGTCACAACGTCACATCCGCATTCTCGGTTAATTAATCGAACAAACAAACTCCGGGGCATCTCATTTCTGACCGTCGGAGGCAGTCCAGGCAAAATCCGACTCCACCGTTCGTCTCGGACGGCCGAACTCGACCGGTCCGCTGCGTTTCGCGACGATCCGAGACCGGCGCCGTGTCGATGGGCGCGCAAGAGACAAACATCCATCCAGACAGACGGAAGCGTGGGTTGGCGTATTATAGTCTAGGATAGGATTCCAAATTCTCAATTCGAAGTGGCCACACTGCGTCATATCCAACAAAGGCCACCAACAAAGGAGTCGCCTGGCCAGCAAACTCTTCAAAAGACATGCATGTTCCTGCATGTGTGCTGCAATGTGTGAAGGAATACACACTCGCCCGGCATACATTCCCACCGACTGCATCTACATTTAAAGTAAGCATATTGCTATATTTGCCATCAGATTATAATTAGGCATTTAGTTTCAAGACTTTCCTAGGATCTTGCGATATCACAATCGTCACTGCATAGGATCGACGTCATGCATGAAAGTCTCCAGATGTAGAGGTTATCCACAGCTCAAACAGATCAACAGTACAGATTACACCGTCACTTAACTTAATTAATCCCGCTACGTCTATACACCACGGTATAGACGTGGCTGCTCTAAAAGACCACGGGAATCCAGGCATTCCACGTTTTTAAATTAAAGTAATGGGTGGGCGTAACTCACGGGCTGTCCGTTTTGATGTTGCGGAAGTCCTTGCTCTCTGCTTATTTAACCTCTCCGTTCTAGCTCTGATCATTAGAACTGCTGTGAATCGAACAGTAAAGCGGGTTTCTCTAGAGTCGTGATGCTTGGCTTGAAGCAGCGCTCGTGTGTTCCGTCCTTGGTATTTCTTTTGGTTTTAGTCTCCAACCAAGGCTCTCTGGCATCTTTCTGGAAAGACTTTTGTTCAAAAAATCCTTCAGCCCTTCCTGGTCTGTGCAGAAACGTACAAGGCTGTCCTGTTACGAACTGGGGAGAGTGGCAGTTGCAGAGCTTTTCTCCTTCGAACGTTTCTAACGTCTCTTGTCCGTCGGCTGGTAGGCTGCTCAGGTTTACGCGCACCAGAAACATTTCTTACGATCAGTCATCAGTAACTTGCACGAACGGAGCAGGAAAGGGCATTGAAACACAGGACAGATGTAAGTCACGATCAATGCGGTCTACAGATGCATACTGAGCATGCTTAACTACCTGTTCTTTGCAAAATGTGATACCTTGTCTCATGTAAGTTATTGACCAATATTTTATAAAAATTTGTTTGCAGGTCCACCGACTGCAGAAGCTAAAGTATCAGCACTCATGCAAGCTCTTGGTAACGAATTTGGTTCATCTGTAACGACACCTGCTCGTCCAGCTGCTCCACCTCCTCCACCTCCTCCAGCTCCCGGATCCAGTTTTGGCGGTTGGAGTCGACGTCGACGTCGACGTCAAAGTGGTTATTATATACCGCCACCACCACCACCAACGCCACCACCACCCAGTTGTACGTACGGTGATCCTCGAGATCTTGCTCTAGTCATTGACAGCTCTGGAAGTGTTGGAAGCTCTGCATTCAAAAAGGCTGTGGACACGCTTGCAGATTTTATCGGCTATATGTGTCATGAATTCGAATGTGATGGACCTCAAACAAGGCTAGCCATTATTACTTACGGATCACAAGTGAAGGAAGTGTTCAACTTCCACTACTCTGGCAGCACTCACAGAAGCGAAACGCAGATCATAAATGACATCAAAACAAAGACAACCTACATGAATGGTTTCACAGGAGCTACAGCTACAGGGCCGGCTCTAGAATATTGTCGAGACAACATATTTCAAACAAGAAATGGCATGAGAAGTAACAGTAAACGCCAGATACTGGTTTTGACAGACGGTAAATCTAACAAAGGGATAAAGCCAGGAATTGTGGCTACTCAACTCCACGACCAGATGGGAGTCGACATCTACGCTCTTGGTATTGGCAGTGGTGTCAGCATTGCTGAACTAAAATCCATAACAAAGGAAAGATCTCAAAACAATCTACTTTACAATTTATTGTTTTTCGACTTTTATGAATTTTCTCAAGTCAGTGGATTGGTTAAAGATGATATAGATTCTTCAGGCATGCAGTGCAAGGCTGCTTCAAAAATCTTTGACAAGAAGAAATAGGTCAAGCTCTACAAGAACTGATTATTGTGCTACTTTGCTGTATAAGGCCAAGAGGACAAAAGGAGATTGAACTGCCAAAGACGTATTAGTGTTTCATAATGTGTAAAACAATGATTAGAGTTGACTTGGAATTATAACTAGACGATTGCAGTAAGAGGTCTTACTGTAGTGACAGTTTGAAATACACTAATCGATTATAATGTTGCTGTACGGCTGTGTCTTAGATCACATTCACGTACTTATGACAAACAACTGATAAGCAAGCACAAACCATGTACCAGCTTGCCAGTGATATTCACAAAACAGTCTGTTGCGTGCATGAAGTCTCCCTTTCCTATTTCTTTATCTGTCTCTGTTGAGGACATACAGTTGTTACCATCTCCCATGCAACTACGATCGATTCAGTCTCCCTGGCACCCGTAAGTCAATTAGAGAGAGACTTGCTGGCTCAGCGAGCCCCAGGTATAACACTCCAGGGTTCAATAGTTAGACTTCCTCTCAAGTCAATGAGAGGAGCCCTGGAAGCCTTGGCCCTATATATGCCATGATGACTTGCCAATTGCATGCCAATGGAGCAATTTAGTGTGGCATGTCAAGCATACAACTTTCTACACGATTTACAATTTTAATAATTTAAACTGAAACAGCAAGTCTCTTAATTAATTTACTACTAAATTGATACACTTGGTGGTTAATTCTTTAAATTTACTAAAATCGTAAATTAATTAAAGTAGGTTGGCAAAATGCACAAAGCTCCTCTCACAACCAAAGAACGTGCTTATAATCAAAGACATATCCTAGTAAATGACATGCAGTATTATAGGCATAGTTAGCTGAAGCTGCAGCTAGACCACCTTTGGAATATTGTGAATCGAGACAAAATAGTTCAACAAGTAATATCTATAGTCAGAGGTGACGGCCAAAGTAACCTTTCTTTTTCTCTAATACAGTTTCCAGTATGTCTTCAGAATTCTCACAACAATCTGCAGAGCAAGTTGTGGGCACATGCAGTCTCTGGAGCTGCACAGACCAACTGACCCTTTGGTCTAATTAACAACTGACCTGAAGAGCGACTATCGGATCACAACAGTCAAGTAAACCTATACCGTACCTACTGCTGTATTGTTTCTAGTTCTGCGGAGGGGAGGATTCCGAGGAGAACTCAACTTTACTGCTGTTCTTCATCCCATTACGTTTCGCAACTAATAGCCCAGCAAGGCAACAGCTACGAACAATTAGGCCTGAGACTGTGACAGTGTTCTAGTCTGATATCGAGTTAGGTTTAATTAATTTCATGTACAACATACGGGACAGCCGGCAGCTACTACTGTTACATGTAGGATAGCTGCTAGACCACAATACCGAGTACATAATTTGATTCATACTTGTCTCTTTTACTTAGCCTGGAAAGCCATCGTCAGCCAACAAGCACGCACAGCGCACTGTGAATGAAACGAGTTCAGTGCGCTAGCTCTGTAACGCACGCTACGGCGCCTTATACAGCCATGGCCGCCACAAACTTCGCATACTTTCGGTCACGGAAAAACTTTAGACAAAGAAGTTACCAGAGTAAATTCCTGGTATTAAAGTGTGCTTTCTTGTCCTATACGTATATTTTATGAATTACATTAATTAAGTTGCAAATCCTTTTAATTAATAATTAATTAAGTAACTCTTTTTAGCGTGCGTTAAGTCACGCCCTTTAACGCGCGTTAAGCCATTTTACGTTTACACAGTGTAGCTAGCTTAGCTGCTACGACTAATGTAGTCTACAGCACTGTAGCTTGCAAACAGAGGATTAGACCCACTTAATTAATTAACTTCACGACCAAAAGGGACTTCGATTGTCATCTACACTTTTTTGTATGTGACCCTCGCAATCTCTAGTTACCTAGACTAGAAGGATGCAAATACATCATGAGATACAAGGTCGAATGAACACCACATGCTTGTGTTGTGTTGTTGTGATTCATGTGTGCGTCATTGCAACACGATATTGGCGGCATCCGCTCTTGTGATAATGAGCGCATGCGCAGTAGGCGTATGAAGTCGTGTCTACGGGCGTGGTTACTAGTAGATCCCTAGCGCTTCCGCGCCTCGGGTAATTGCTACGGCAGTGTGCATATGATGTAATGAAGAGCGTCGCCAGCTAACACTTTTCTGGTGATTAAAAAGACGCAGTGTTCCAGTTAATTAAATAGAGAAAGTAAGGCAACCGTGAGAACCTGCATGACAGCTCGGGTAGCGACGTGGAAATGGCTTCAACAGTATAACTGCATGTAGAGCTAGCTGCTTCACGATGATATTTTTAGGACGCCATTCAAATCAAGGTTTGGCTTCTTTGCTTCGTTTTGTAGGGTAACCGCAAACAAACAGCGTCAACGAGGGCTAGAAGATTCACTCTTCAATACAACATTGTCAACATGCAGTCAGTACACACTATAGCCAAATTAATTCTAGGTCCTGCCTATGGGCCTAATCCTGTATGCCTCTCTATTTCTAGACGGTCTGAGAAGCTGTATGACGGATCGACATACGAAATGATGGCCTTGCGTGGGCTCTATGCCACTTAATTAATGCGAAATACCATCTATACTTGTTTGTGTTTGTAATCGTTTTCTCTTCCATGCAGCTATCTCTAGGCTTGGCGAATGTCCGAGAATTCCAAGGATTAGCACTCAAAGTAGTTGACTGTTGGTGAGCTATAGTTCGTATCGTTACGTGTAGAATTCAATCAGAGCAAGGTCAAGTACACGGGCTGTGTTTGAACGGCCTCGCCAATCTCCGGACATGTTGCAATAGATAATGTGTAGTTAGCTAATGCCGCGACCATCACGACACGGTAGTGTGATCCATGCATCCCTAGTAAGTTACTGTCTAGACGGAATTGATGACGGTATAGATCATATAAGGTCGAGATCAATTTGCCACTAATATGATAGAAAAACCAAAAATACGACGATCCAGCGACCCCCTAGAAGAGTAAGGAAATATGAATAATGCATGGTTTAGTAAGTGACCGTAACCTACGGAACTGCATTATTCAATTATGTTCATGCATATGGATGGGCAAACCCGTGCCTTCTGCTCTCTAACTTACGAGGCTGCATGATTCGATTATGTCCATGTATAGCGGAATCCCGTTCCTTCTGTAGCTTTAAAATCCTCCGTTCTGAGCTGGATCGTCAGAACTGGTCGTTCAGCTCTGAATCAAAGAGAGAAAGACTTCAAAGAGATTTCAGTGATGGTTGGCCTAAAGCAGCGCTCGAGTATTTTGTCTGCCTTTGTGGTGTTCGCGATTCTCGCTTCAAGTGAAGGTTTTTTCATGGCTTCTTTCTGGAAAAACTTTTGTCTAAGAAATCCTACTGCTCTTCCTGGTCTGTGTAAGAAATACTTACCTGGACAGAGTTGTCCCGTTACAAGCTGGGGAGAGTGGCAATTGCAAAGCTTTTCTCCTGACTCTGGTGTTTCCTGTCCAACGAATGGCAAGATGCTCAGGTTTACGCGCACCAAGAACGTTTCTCACTTGTCGGCAACTTGCAAGAGCAAAGCAGGAAAGATTTCTCAAACAGAAGACAGATGTAAGTCACAATGGTAACGTGTAATGTTTGTACAATTGACGATTTGTTACTTCTATGTTGTAAACAATATGTGCATGATATAAGTTTAGTCTTCTGTTTATTCTTCTATGGCTACCTTTTTTACTTGCTATAAGCATGCGTATGTATCTTGTCTTGCCTAGAGCACTGTACGTGTACCTGTAGAGGTATGAATGTATATATATATATATATATATATATATATATATATATATATATATATATATTATAACTTACAGACATTGTCTCATTGTGGGCTGTGCTTATTGTTTACAGGCCCACCCACTACACAAGCTAAAGTAGCAGCACTTATGCAAGTTCTGGGTAACGACTTTGGTTCATTTGAATCTCCAGCTGTAGCGGATTTCGAGCTGCTAGCTGCTGACAGTGTCGGTGGCGGTTGGGGTGGTTGGGCACCACCACCACCCAGTTGCACGTACGGTGATCCTCGAGATCTTGCTATAGTCATTGACAGCTCTGGAAGTGTTGGAAGCTCTGCATTCAAAAAGGCTGTGGACACGCTTGCAGATTTTATCGGCTTTATGTGTCACTCATTCGAATGTAACGGACCCGAAACGAGACTGGCCGTCGTTACCTACGGATCAAACGTGAAGGAAGTGTTCAACTTCCACTACTCTGGCAGCACTCACAAAAGCAAAACGCAGATCATAAATGACATCAAAACAAAGACAACCTACACGAATGGTTTAACAGCTACAGGACCGGCACTAGAATATTGTCGAGACAACATATTTCAAACAAGTAATGGCATGAGAAGTAACAGTAAACGTCAGATACTGGTTTTGACAGACGGTCATTCAAACAGAGGAATAAAGCCAGGAATTGTGGCTACTCAACTCCACGACCAGATGGGAATCGACATCTACGCTCTTGGTATAGGCAGTGGTGTCAGCATTGCTGAACTAAAATCCATAACAAAGGAAAGATCTCAAAACAATCTACTTTACAATTTATTGTTTTTCGACTTTTATGAATTTTCTCAAGTCAGTGGATTGGTTAAAGATGATATAGATTCTTCAGGCATGCAGTGCAAGGCTGCTTCAAAAATCTTTGACAAGAAGAAATAGAAGAAGCACTACAGGTCCTACATAATGTGCAGACTTTGTTGTCAAGAACACAAGTAGATAGAGCTGTAAGTTAGCTAGGATGCCAAGTACGATGATGCAGCAATTACTATAGTTTCGTAGTCACAATTTAGGACAGTAAGTGTTCTATACTGTAGCAACCGTTTGTACAGTAATAAAATTACAGTGTCTGGTTGCAATAATGGCTGTGTGTTACATCACATTTGCATGCATGCTGTAATACACAACAATGAGAATACATGCACACCATGATTTACCGATTACTAGTCGTTTTGGAGACGTGGATTTACCCCATTCCTGTCACCGTGTAAGTGTAGTATCTGAAGCTCTGTTGCAGTGTGCCGACTTCTCAATAGAACACAACATAACTCTATACCGTAGATTGACAATTTGTAGACTAAACTCTACACACACACACACACACACACACACACACACACACACACACACACACACACACACACACACACACACACAATGACAATCCTGGGTGCAATTGCCAGCTAGAGCTGGTGACACGTGTTTGAGAATTTCCACATAATTAGTAGTAAGGTAGTGCTGCAGGCCTGCACATGGTACAGCTGCATGAATAGTCACTCGATCACCATACATGGACATGCACACCGGACCAGTGACCGGCACAGTATCTTTTACGAATAAGTGGACTGCATTACGAAGACATGCAAGATGCGATTGACAAGTTCTATCTCTCGAACGGCTACCAAAATTTTAGCCTACTATAGGAACTAGGTGTAATTAAGGTGTAGGCTTTTGTTTTTCGAGAAGACTTTTTTGATTTATTTGAAGACACGTGCATCTTAATTAATTAAAGCCTTTGATTGATACATACTCGCATTTTCACACTCTGAACTCTCTAGAGACTTACTTCTGACTGCATGCGACGAACTTGCTCATAGACTCATGTCTCATCTCTTGTAGCGTACGTCTCATGATCATCATATATATTTATATATATATATATATATATCGTCTTGAACTTTTTAGTTTTCTATCTCAGCGTCTCATCTCTTAGTTTTCTAGACTTGAGCCAGTCTGCTCCTCCCGCCCCTGCCGTTCCCCATATGCACTCGGGCAACAGAACGAGTTTTTGGACGAGGTTGCGACCTATCAGCGCGCTGGAGTGAATGTGGTCTGTTCGTAGGAGGCCTCTGGCGCAGCTTTGATTTTCGGTACACGTTTAGTCAATGGACAGGTTAGAATTTTGTCATAGCGCATCTTTCGAGCAGTAATTACCATGCACTGTCATGTAGAGGGCTCCCCAGTTTTGAACGACGTCTGGTGAGCGTTGTTTATGGCATGCCAGTGCTGCCAAAACATTTGCGCTGACATTTTCATTTGCATTTGACATTCGCGTTTGCTTTCGCGTTTGCTTTATGCGTTTGCTCTAAGTTCATTAGTTAATTAATTAAAGAAAATATTTCTTTGCATGTGTGATTGTGTCTGCACGCTGACACGGCAATTTAATTAAGATTCCGATTAGGGATTGATTGGAAGATCGACAATTTACTGCATGCATGTGTTGTTAGTGTGGAAACCGGCAGTGGAACTAGCTTCTTTCACGCCAATCCTACTGTCATGCACAGGTGGATGTAGCAAGATCACCACAACATGAAGATTAGCTTTCTTAGCCTTACTATCTCACAAGAAAACCACACCGTACAGCCAAACTCTCAACTGGATTCACTGCCGTCTTAGCTTTGCCCTTCAACGAGCATGCATCATGCATGTCTCTCAGAGGAGCAATAGGGTGAAGTTCAGAGGCTCAACAAATGACAGCAACATTCTGCTGGCAACAGCAGAAGGACGCTTTAGATAACTGCCTTAGTATTATACACACATATTCTATTAGTAACAATAACTAGTTTCGTTGTTATATGTATATATGTAGTACGATCTATTGAAATACACCAGGCGTCCACAGTAGTAGTGAGAGAACTGGTGTATTTGAAATCAAACTCTATCATACAAGACAAACAATTAAGCAAAGGTAGTAGTAGTATATAGTAGTAGTAGTAGTAGTAGTAGTCAGCAAAAGCATCCACCGGTCATGCCCATACTACAAAAGCCACTACAACGGCACTCAACACAACACTATATCAATCCATTCAATTAAACAAACCCACTTAAGTCAACGTCACAATCTACTTAGTGAGGCAAGCCTCACTGTTGATTAAATCCATGTCATGACATTTTAGAGGCCTGTGCTTGGCTGATCTACTTCCGCGAAGGCACAAAACAGAAGATCTTATTAGAGAAAAGCTGATCCGACATCTCAGAAGTTCCATCACTGAACTATATTTCTTTTCAGTTTTGTTGGCAATTAAACTGGCAAGATGTTTGTAGAAGGTGGAAGTTTCAGAGCCCATGCCACCGGTAGAGGAAAAAACCAACGGAGTGAAGCTGGCATGTTCCACTTCCAGTACTCGATGCGCATATTCACGTTTTTTTCCACATTCATGGATGTCGAATGCTGATCTCAAAGAGCCTTGACTATTGGAGCGCGCGTTTGGGTAAAATACCCTTACATCAAAAAATGCACGGTCTCCTTTTGTCCAGACTCCTCTCGCTGAAAGATCAAGTCTAGCCTCGTCAGACATGTTCGCTGTTTTCTTCTGAAACTTTTCTCCAGTCAGAGGTTGTAACATCGGCTCTATCGCTACATCATGACACACTTCAGTCAAAAGATCGGCAGTTATATCTCTAATTTCATTGTGCCTTAGCGTCGGAAAACCACCTCTAGAACATACCATTGCATGGTCAACGTTGAAAGCAGATCCACGGGCACATTTTGAAGGTAGATTTGGTAACATCCAATCATAGCGCATGCACAAGGCATCACGAAAATCTCCTTTGCTCAAATGAAAACCATGTTCTTCAACCGGTAAAACGGATAGCCAATTTAATGCACTCTTTTCAGAGGCAAGTTCAACGCATCGTTTCATAGATGCTGGGCAATTAGCTTCTATCTCTACTAAAGCTTGTTTCTGAGAAGCCCGTTTTTCAAATTTTGTGGCAGATTTTTCTTTCTGAACAGCTTCGACAGCCACATTGTAGCACTGTTCTTGTTGTGTTAGGAAAGCTGCTAATGGTGCTGTGATACGACAAGAAAACTTGAACTCAACATCGGACGTGCGAGTTGGATTAGTCAAGTTTAAACCTCCAAGTCGACAAGGTAAAGCCAACAAATCTCTCACGTCTTGGCTACAATGTTGCTGGCCGGCTAGGGCAGGAATGAAATAATCACAAATGGCTTCCTCTACTTCGCTGTCGATCTTGAAAAGGATATCCATATTCGGAGATGAGGCACGAGTGCTCGAGCTCAAAGACTGCAGCTGGCCGTAACCGATCGCTGTCGACGAGGCAGTGGCCGATGAAGCTCGTTTTCTTTTGCCACCTGCTCCCCGATCTGCTGGAACTTTCAACAACTATACACAATACCAATAGTACAGTACAGTATGTACTACAAGAACGGGTAGAAAACCGCACCAGATCGACCATGCGCAGTTGGACACCAAATGACGGCTTCCTCAATGGTGCAACTGGAGCGCCCATTGCCGTTCCATGTATTCGTTTGTAAGTTTTGTCTGTGAATTCGAAGTGGTTCTCTTTCAGAATAAGTCGCAGTCCCTCTGTTATGAAGGCTGTTAACCAGCTGTTCTTGTAGTGTGCATATGTTGCGTCGCATATGATGTCGGTGCCCTCTTGTTGTGGGATATTGGTGTACAGGCTGGTCACATTGGCGGCAACCATCAAGACGTCTTTCGGTAGTACGGTTGTGTCTATGATTTGTAAAAAGTTTTTCGAGTCTCGGATGTATGATTCTGCTTTCTGGACGATCGGTTGCAGGTAATGATCTATGACCTTGCTTAATCTCGTTGTCGGGCTGCTGTGTTCGGCGATGATTGGTCTTAATGTGGCGGGTGTCTTGTGTATTTTCCGTAGGCCGTAGAATTGTGCCGTTCTTGTTGTTTCAAATCGTTGTAGTAAGTATTTATGGATGTTTCTGTCGATGACTCTGTTGTCATAGGCGTCGAATGCTAAATTTTGTACTTGGTGATACGCTTCCCAGCAGTTGTCATGGTCTGCTTTTCATGTCTTTTCGTCTGTTAATGGGTCGAGGTAGTCTCTGATGCACGTATCTCTGTCTTTCTATAACTGTGCACGATCCTTTGTCAGCTCTTTTTATTATGATATCGTGTCTTTGCTGTAGTTGCTTAAGTGTCTGTCGTAATTCTGGTGTCAAATTGTCTGTTGTATGTTCTCTTGGAATCGATTTTAAGTCTCTTTGTGTCAGTTCCAGTTATCGGTCGAGGTCTGGGATCTTATTGGGGTGGTCTCTTGGCAGTTCCTAGTTACTTCTTGTTTTGAATTTGTTGTTTGGTCAGGGATTGTTGGTTCTGAAGTATTCTTTGAGTCGCATGTTTCTGGCATATCTGTTGAAGTCGTTAATTATGGCGTTTTTCCGATGGTAGGTGGTCGATGGAACGAATGTTAGTCCGAGGCTCAGGATGGTGATTTCATTGTCGGAGAGTTCTGTTGATGACGTATTTTTTCTTGATGGCCATATTCCTTCTGTGTGTTCTCCCAGGTTTGTGTCTACTGGTTAATTTGTATCGTTTTTGTTCGTGTGTTTGTTGATTTCTGGTTGTGTTGTGGGGATTGTGCAGTGATCGTGGGCTCCTCATCGAATGGTTAGGTTGATGGTGGGGCGTTGGGCTGAGCCGGTGTCGCCAGGGAGAAGCTGCCACTTGGGGGTTAAAGGTGTCTGATGGTGTTGGGGGCGTGTCGTTTATAGAAAATGTTGGTTGAGTAGAGGTTGGATTGATTGTTGTAAGAAGTATAGAGTTTGTGCAATGTCCTGTATTTGTTGTTTGATGTCGTTGTGGGCGGGATCGTGGTGTTGTTCCTGTTGATATTGGTGGTATTGGTTGTATTGTTCTGATTGATATCGATGGTATTGGTGGTAATTTCTTTGGTCGTGTTGGTAGTGTTGTTGTTGTTCTCGTCTGTGTTGTTGTTGTTGTTCATGTTGTTGTTGGTGTCGTTGGTAATTCTCCTGTCGTTGGTCGTGTGTTATTGGTGTGATGTTGCTCTTGTGTGGGTTGGGGTTCCCTGTTTGTGGTCTCGGGTCGTTGATGGTGGTCGGGGATGCGTATGGACATGAGTGCCGGAGGTCTGTTGTTGTTGTGTGTCTGGTGTTGGGGCACGTGATTGGAGTGCTGTCTTCGTCTCGTGTCATAGGTGCCTCTAGTCGTGGTTCTGCTCCGGGTTGTTCAGTTGAGATGGTTTAATTTCTTGGATCGTCTCTGGTCTAATTCGATTTCAATTTGTTGATGTATTCCGTGTTGTTTTGTTGTTGTTCTTGGTGGTCGGTCTGTTGTTGTGTGTTGAGGTCATGGGAAATGTTATCCAGATGTCGTTGTCGGTGATTTCCTTTTCGAGTTGTTCTTTTGTCTCTTGTAGATGTTGCATTGATAGTAGTATTAGTCGTGACTCTGTGTCTCTAAGAATGGTCTGCCAGTTTTCTATGAAAGTGTCTGTCATTTGAGTGATGTTTGGTTGTTTCTGTATTTGTAGTCCTGTTGGTGTTGTTCGTTGGTCACGGCATTTTGTTAGGAATTTGATATGATGGTTAGTCTTTGTTAGTATAATTTTCGTTTGATGTAACTTGCGCTGTGTGGTATTTGGATCGGTTTGTGTGGCCTCGCTTCGCTCGTTGGTCTGTACTGCGGGGATGTCCCGCGGCTTGCGGCGTGGCAACATAGTCTCGCGTGGCCAGACATTTGCGCGCGGGGAGGGGCGTGTAGTGCATTGTGTTCGAGTTGTTCTCATGGTGCAGAAGGTTGGTTGGGAGGCAAACATCTTGGTAGTGTCGAATTAGAGAGACAGTGCTCAGTAGTTGTGAAATACAATATAATGTGAATAAAATAGAATAGAATAGACACTAACTGACGTTGTCGTGACGTTTCGCTCTATGCTTCCTCAGGCAAACAGCGTCAGTCGTTTCAGGTCTACAATGAGTTGCTAACTAATCGTTACAGAGTCTTATTTGCTATTTTCTAATTATGTCAGAGTTTATTAATTAAGGTCCAGTCGTCATGAATGTCTCCATCAAGGTGTTGATGTCCATGTTCTAGTCTTCATTCTCCTCTGTTACTGTCCTCGCTTTCGATCTAGTCAGAGTTTGACTTAGTTCTTGCCTCTTCTGTAAGCTACCATGGGTTGAGTTGGGAAGAGGTCATTGAGTGTTGGATTATTTTCTATGACTTCCCAATGTCTTTTAATTAATGACGTCTTTAATGTGGTGTACTCCCGGCTGCAGTAGGGTGGAGAAAACTCGTCTCCATGCTGTTGTGTTGTTGGCAGTGTCTCTCAGGTATTCCTGTCTCTTGTCATGAGTGATGTCGTCTGTCCATGTCTCGAGTTGATTGGGACTGTAGCCTCGTTGTGTTAGATGTGGGATATGATCTTTCTTTTGTTGTTCGTAATTGTCTCTGTCGGATGTATTACGGATGAATCTGATCAGTTCGCTGTTGCAGATACTCTTCTTTGTTGATTTCGGATGGTAACTTGTTCTGTGCAGATATTGAAATGTATTAGTCGTCTTGAAGCGAGTCTTTGTGTCTAGGATGCCGTCTTCTTCAAATCGTTTTCCCTTGTACAGGTCGATGTCTAGGAAAGTCGTTTCTTTGTCGCTGGTGGTCCAGGTAAATTTGATGTCACTATGATGGTCGTTTAGTCTGTTCATGAATGATTGTTATGTCTCTGGGTCTTGTATCCACGTTAGGAATATATCGTCAATGTAACGGTACCAATGAGTCGGTCTGGTTGTCTCGTTTTCCATAAAGGTCGTTTCCAGGTTGGTCATAAAAATATTTGCGAATGATGGTGCCACTGGTGTTCCCATGGCCGTGCCGTATATTTGTCTGTATGTCCTGTCTGTAAATTGAAAGTAGTTTTCTTTTAATATGATACGTAGACCTTCCCTTGTGAATGCGGTTAGCCAACTGTCTTGATAGTGTGTGTCCATTGCCTTGCAAACTGTGTCAATTCCTTCCTGCTGTGGTATGCTTGTGCACAAGCTTGTGACATCTGCAGCGATCAATAGAGTGTCTTTTGGTAGTGTCGTGTTGTCTATAATTTGGATGAACTGTTTTGAGTCTCGGACGTATGATTTCGATGTTGCGACGATTGGTTGTAGATAGTGATCAAGTACTCTGCTTAATCTTGTGGTTGGGCTACTGTGTCCTGCGATGATAGGTCTTAGTGTTGCTGGCGTCTTATGTATTTTCCGTAATCCGTAAAATTCGGCTGTTTTGATGGTGTTGAATTGTTGGAGAAGAAATTTGTGTATGTTTCTATCTATGACTCTGTTGGCGTACGCGTCGAATGAAAGTTCTTGAATTAGATGGTAAGTTTCCCAGCGATGGTCGTGTTCGGTCTCCTCGTATGTCTTCTTGTCGGTCAATAAATCTGAACAGTCTCTGATGTATGTCTTCTTATCCTCAATGACGGTGCCTGACCACTTGTCTGCTCTCTTTATGATGATCTCCTCTCTGTGTTGTAATTGTTTGAGTGTCTGTCTTAGTTCGGGTGTTAAGTTATCGGTTGTGTGTTGTCTCGGTATTGATTGCAGGTCTCGTCTTGTCAGTTCTAAATATTTGTCCAGATCTGGGATTCTGTTGGCGTGGTCTGCCGGAGGTTCCCAGTCGCTCTTGGTTCTAAATTTGTTTTGTTGGCGGTCGTTTGTTCTAAAATATTCTTTCAGTCTCATAGTTCTTGCGTATCTGTTGAACTCATTACTTATTGCATTTTTCCGATGGTAGGTGGTCGATGGGATGAATGTTAGTCCGAGGCTCAGGATGGTGATTTCGTTGTCGGAGAGTTCGTGTGTTGATCTGTCGATGACGTATTTTTTCTTGATGGCCATATTTCTTCTGTGTGTTCTCCCAGGTTTGTGTTTATTGGTCAATTTGTATCGTTTTTGTTGGTGTACTTGTTGATTTCTGGTTGTATTGCGGGGATTGTGCAGTGATCGTGGGCTCCTCATCGTATGGTTAGGTTGATGGTGGGGCGTCGGGCTGAGCCGGTGTCGCCCGAGAGAAGCTGCCACTTGGGGCTTGTCGGTGCTCTGATGTTGTTGGTGCTGGGGGCGTGTCGTTTATAAATATATACGCAAATGTAGGAGCAACAAAATGAAGTCATTTAATGATAGAGTCCAAGTAGAAGTATATCATCATCTTGACCACGCAGTACTTGCTGCAAGTTTATCCATAACGTGCCGTCCACTATGATAGATTGCCTCGTTCCCTGACCATATAGGTCATACTCCTATGATGTCACTAGTTGGTAATAGTAAGTAACAATTAGTCCTGAAGTCTTGAAAAAGTGACCCAAGTATGATATCTAATAGAACGAAAACAAATCAAGACATGTTACCATGCAACTTGTAATAACAGACATACCTCATTTGCGCACTTGAAACCAGAGAAACAGATCGATGAAATGCTCTTGAATTATAGTAGAGATTTCAGAAACATGCATGAAGTACGGACCAATCAAGAATGTTATTGCATACAGAAGATCTCCTTTCTTTAGCTCATGCGAGCATAGCTGCACATACAAATCCATTAGGCGAACCTGGTAAACTGAACTGGAGCATACACTAAGAAATGTACAGTACTCCATAGTAATCCATTCAATTTATCTTGATGTGCAGTTCTCCAAATAGCAACTGCTATGAACACATAAGGAAAGGCATCAAAGAAAACTGAGAAACATATTTCATCTTTCGGGTCATCAGCCTCAATAGATGGCAGAAACCAATGATGTGCAACCAGCTGCAAAGACACAAATGTCAGACAAAGAGACACACACAGACATGCGCGTGCACACACACACACACACACACACACACACACACACACACATACACACACACACACACAATGGACAAATGTCAAGCCCTCCACGTCATTCGTGAATGACGTCAACCTTAAGGTTAGTTGCGGAGATAGCTCCCCCTGCCTCTAGAGACAGGGCCTCCATACGCTACGTGGAGGCTTAGGGCCAGCACTAAATCCACCCGGAACTTGGCCTGAGTCACTCAGGGGCACTGACAATGCTGCAGCTCTGGGACTGGACACCAAGACCCACAAGTACCCGTCTGCTGCATGATGTCACTGCCAAGCCAGCGGTCATGTCCACCCCAGTCAATGACCAGGTACTCATTTATACTCCCGAGTCGAGAGAAGCAATTGTGTGTAAGTTTCTTGCTTAATTAAGAAAATTATGCCTGTGACTTCAACTTACAAACCTGCAACACACATGCGCGCGCGCACACACACACACACACACACACACACACACACACACACACACACACACACACACACATCTAAAAATCCTAAATGTCAGGAGCTGCCTCTCAAAGGTCAGGCCCAGCTATTTAGCTGGGCCTTTTGCGCAACTCTGGGCCTGCGCTAGAAAACTCCTGGAGCCCGGCCAGGCACTCGCAGGAGCACCGACTTGTGAAGCTAACTGTGGTGTGAGCGCCCGAAGTCTACACACACACACACACACACACACACACACACACACACACACACACACACACACACACACACACACACACACACACACACACACACACGCACGCACGCACGCACGCACACTGTCAGTGAAACACAAGCGCATACAAATTTTCTGCACGAATTGCCCATGTCTATACAAAGCATTTGCATGCGTCAAGTAGCACATAGCAACTAAATGCAGAATGTTTCCTTTTTATATACCATGGAATCTTTGCGCAATCGTCTTCAACACTCAGACTAATGTGCAAAACAATTTGAATTGAAGCTCAGGGGCTTGAATTTCATTGGGGCTTGTATTTGGACAGATACACAATGGAGTTCTCAACAACTTTTTGAGCTAAAGTTCTCACCTAATGCTTACAGTACAACTTTAGTAAATCCTCAAAATTATCACAGACGAAAGTGTTTGATAATAGACCATCTGTAGCTATCACTTTCTGTCAAAGTAGCCCGTGTCTATACAAAGGCAATCCATGCATTCTTTGCAATAACAACACAACTGACATGGTGTCACCAGGAGTCAGGCTCAATGAGCTTCAGAAAGTTTCAATAGCTTGTCCAACGTCCATAGTAAGTTCATTTCGTTCTGTGCCCCATGATGGATGACGCAACAACTCCAAATGGGATAGCCTTTGCCAAACGGCTTGACTTCTAGCTGGCAGATGCTGCAGTCCTTCTGCCTATTTATTAGGAGACCCATCACTGTCGCTGTTTCTTCTGGCACAACCAGCTGCTTAAACACACGCTTTAAAATTGCAGTACCAGCAGTCAACAACATTGATGCCTAAAGCTGTCCTTCACCACCAGGCTTTGCTTCTTCGCATTCAATGACGTCTTCTGTTTTAGCCACCACAACAGGTGTAGTTTCTAGTGTATCTAGAGCAAACATATCTGGTGTACCAGAAAAAGAATGCCAGAACTCTTTGTCAAGGTCCAACCTACCCACTCGCTTCCAATCGTCCCAAAAGCACACGGCAAATCTATAGTTTAGGTCATATAGCTTATTTAAACACCACTCCAGTCTATGTGTCCAGCTCTCTTCATTGAGATCGTCTTCTGCCGCTCGTTGCTTCAGACCAACATTGGACAACAAGAAGGAATGATCTTGAGGAATGGATGGATTTAATTAATTAATCTGAAATATGGGATCAGCGTATTACATCTATCATCCTCCTTTTGGTTTCCACTGATTTTCTCCGTCGTATACTCATGCTTGGATAGACAGGTCCGCCAAACTTTGGTTTTATCTACATCTGAGAATGAGATGGTTTTATCGTTTATAAATACTAGGATCCATGGCTCGTCCTTCGTACGGGCAAGACTGTAGTGTAAAGATAGGTCTGTGGATACGTCACGTGCAATCTTTGTTGCGAGGTCCCGGATGTGCTGAATGAATTCAAATCTTGCTCTTCGCGCTTGTTTCGATAGAAATCGACACACTCCCCGTGTAGCGCTTGCTGCAGAAAATGTGTAGGTTGGATTCGGTGCAAATGCAATCGGAATTTGAAGAGAAACGAAAGCGCTAGAAGAGTAAGTTTCGTCGGCAAGAGATATTCGATTGCTCGAAGCTTTGCGAAGGACGACGATGCATACAGTCTACACGGGACTGGTGCGGGCGTGTGTTCGAATAAACTGCAATGTGTAGCGTTTGCGTCGTCGAGAAATTTTACGCGTGGGTCGATCCCTCGAGAGGGGACCCGGTGCATTATTTTTTTATCTTTTACGCAAACCTTCCTCTGTGCGTGCCAAGTGTGCGTGTCGATTTCGGTTGCGAACGGACAAAAGACGTGGCCGCCAAACGCGAACATACATACATACATACATACACACACACACACACACACACACACACACACACACACACACACACACACACACACAATTTGAGCTTCATATATTAGATAAACATCTTCCTGCCCCCAGGGATAGGAGCAAGGTCAAAGTGTAGCACACTCTCTTGTTTCACTTTTCTCACAGCCTCGCGCAGCTCCGAATCTAGATTCAGGTCATTGTCCACAGAAGCCAGGAATGTCTTCCACTTCACCTCATCTGACTGCGTAGCCGGCGACGGTTCTAGTCGTCGTGCAACGATTCTTTGGACAGCACAAGACAGAGCGACTTTTAGGAATGTAAGACCGAAATAATAAACGACGGTCGGTTGCCCGACTCTAGAATACAAAGAAAATGGCACACGTCACACGCAAGTGTCGGGGTCTTCTTACTCCTCGTCTCCAGATGTTAGTTTTGCTTCACGTACATCAAAATTAGTTACGACTCGTTGAAACTTAAGCCAATAACGAACCTTTCTTTTGTTCTGGTTCTGTCATGTCAGAGCTTGCAATTGCCGCATGCGCAATACTTCTCGCAACCTCGGTGCTCAGAGCGCGGCTACAGTATGTTCCAAGCTGAAGGAGTGGTCATAACAGCATACGGGTTCTAAAGTACCCGGATTTCCATGATGTTTGAACCAGGAGACTTACATGTCATTTCAGACATTATGCATTGTACGTATAAATTCAAACGGGCACTGCTCTTTACTTTGTCCGTCGCGTTTTAGCTCTAGTAATCGGCTACAGGTTCAAAAGATGTAATGGCAGATTTGCAAGCTAATCATGTTTCATTAGCTAGATGTTGCTGTTTAAATAAGTCATTTCAGACATCGTGCGTTGTACGTAACGGACACTACTCTCTACTTTGTCTATGAAAATCGTACACTAGCTAGAGCGTTGCGTTTTAGCTATGCTAACTAGTTGGCTACAGGTTCGAAAGATGTAATGGTAGAATTGTAAGATAATCATGTTTCAATAGATGTTGCTATTTATATGTCATTTCAGACATTGTGCGTTGTACGTACTAAATACGAACGGGTACTGCTCCATAATTATTTTGTCTATCAAAATCGTAATTACACTCAAGCTTCGTTCCTTTTCTATTGAAACATGATTATCTTGAAAATCTGCCCTTTCATCTGTTCAACACGTTTTAATACTGGGTAGCCAATTAATTAAGCTCAATGGATGTTACTGTTTATAATTCGAACACAATCTAGTGACCTGTAGCCAATTAATTTAGCTAACTAGAAAGCGACGCAAGAGTTTACAATTTTTATGGACAAAGTAGAGAGCAGTGTCCGTTTCAATTTCTTACGTACAACTCACGATGTCTGAAATGACTTATAAACAGCAACATCTATTGAAACATGATTATCGTAATTACAATTTTACCATTACATCTTTTGAACCTGTAGCCGACTACTAAAAAATTATTAACATAATATAGCTAAAACGCGATGGACAAAGTAAAGAGCAGTGCCCGTTCAAATTTATACGTACAACGCATAATGGCTGAAATGACATGTAAGTCTCCTGGTTCAAACATTGTGTAAATCCGGGTACTGTGGAACCCGTATGCTGTTACGACCACTCCTTCAGCTTGGTAGCCGCGCTCTGGGCACCGAGGTTGCGAGAAGTATTGCGTATGCGGCAATTGCAGCTCTAGCATGACAGAACCAAAAGAAAAGAAAGGTTCGTTATTGGCTTAAGTTTCAAACGAGTCGTAACTAATTTTGATGTATGTGAAGCAAAACTAACATCTGGAGACGAGGAGTAAGGAGACCCCAACACTTGCGTGGCTTCTGTGGACAATGACCTGAATTTATATTCGGAGCTGCGTGAGGCTGTGAGAAAAGTGAAACAACAGAGTGTGCTACGCTTTAACCTTGTTCCTATCCCTGGGGGCAGGAAGATGTTTATATTTATACATGATAAAACCATCTCATTCTCAGATGTAGATAAAACCAAAGATTGGCTGACCTGTCTATCCAAGCATAAGTATACGACGGAGGAAATCAGTGGAAACCAAAAGGAGGATGATAGATGTAATACGCTGATTCCATATTTCAGATTGAATCCATCCATTCCTCAAGATCATTCCTTGTTGTCGTCCAATGTTGGTCTGAAACAACGAAATAAAATAAATAAACAAAATAAATAAATCAAATAAATAAGATAAATAAATTAGATAAATAAAAAAGATAAATAAATAAAATAAATAAATAAAATAAAATAAATAAATAAATAATGTAAATAAACAAAATAAATAAATCAAATAAATAAGATAAATAAATTAGATAAATAAAAAAGATAAATAAATAAAATAAATAAATAAAATAAAATAAATAAATAAATAATGTAAATAAATAAAATATATAAATGAAATAAATAAATAAAATAAATAAATATAATAAATAAATAAAATAAATAAATAAATAAAATAAATAAATAAAATAAAATAAATAAATAAAGGAAATAAATAAATAATGTAAATAAATAAAATATATACCTTTAAATAAAATAAATAAATAAAATATATAAATATAATAAATAAAATAAATAAATAAAATAAATAAATAAATAAAATAAATAAAATAAATAAATAAAATAAACTAAATAAATAAAATAAACTAAATAAAATAAATAAATAAAATAAATAAATAAATAAATAAATATAATAAATAAATAAAATAAATAAATAAATAAAATAAATAAATAAAATAAATAAATAAATAAAATAAATAAATAAAAATATAGCTAAAGGGGACGCTATAGTTTACAATTTTTATGGACAAAGTAGAGAGCAGTGTCCGTTCCAATTTCTTACCTACAACTCACGATGTCTGAAATGACATATAAACAGTAACATCTAATGAAACATGATTATCTTACAATTCTACCATTACATCTTTTCAACCTGTAGCCGATTACTAAAGCTAAAACGCAATGGACAAAGTAAAGAGCAGTGCCTGTTCAAATTTATACGTACAACGCATAATGTCTGAAATGACAAACAACAACCTCTATTGAAACATGATTATCTTACAAATCTGCCATTACATCTGTTCAACACGTTTTAGCGACGGGTAGCCAATTAAGATAGAAAAACAACAAAGCTATAGTTTACGATTTTGATGGACATACTATAGAGCAGTCCCCGTTCAAATTAATACATACAAAGCACAATGTCTGAAATGACATATAAACAGCAACATCTATTGAAATGAATATCTTACAATTCTACCATTACATCTTTCGAGCACAATTTAACATCTTGTAGCCAATCAATATAGCTAGACAACCACGTTATAATTTACAATTTTGATGGACAAAATAATGAGCAGTGCCAATTCGAATTTAGTACGTACAGTGCATAATGTCCGAAATGACTTATAGACAGCAACATCTATCGAAACAATTTGATTAAAATTGCAATATTTTGCAAGATAATCTATTGAAATCTACCGTTATGTAATTTGTGGGAATGGGGTTGGATAATGGGATATGGCTCATCCAGCCTCCCACACTTCCAATTTCCATACCGCAAATGCAGCTCATCTTCTCAAATTGGAGTAACTCACTTGCATAGTTCAAGTATAGTGTCAAATCTACAACATTTGGTTGGAGACTGAAACACTCACTTTGCGTATGTCGCAGGCCGCCTAAACGTGAAAAATTAGTTGAATGACTAGAGTTTCCACATTACGCACATCAATTATACTTACTAGCAAATCCGATGGATAAAAAGGAGGTATGCGTCCTTGAGCACAAACAAAACCAATTGATATCATGATTGACATTGCCACATCATGGAATGGCACTGACTGTGGCGCATTGTTGAGACTGGACCTCAAGTCTACAGGTACCCTACCGAAAACGCGACGCCGACTATACAGGACTGGTCTGGGCGTGTGTTCGAATAAACTGGAATGTGTAGCATTTGCGCCATCGAGAAATGTTACGCTGGGGTCGACCCCTTGAGAGGGGACCCGGTGCTTAGTCTTTTTAAATTTTTTACGCAAACCTTTCCCTTCGCGTGCCGAGAGTGCTTGCTGTTATCGGTTGCAAACGGACAAAAGACGTGGCCACGTATCGCGAACACACACACACACACACACACACACACACACACACACACACACACACACACACACACACACACACACACACACACACACAGACAATTTGAGCTTTTAGGTTCATGCCCCGTCCTTCGTACGGGCAAGGTATTGACGTTAGACGCAGTCTGTGTGGACACGTCACGTGCAATCTTTGTTGCGAGGTCCCGCATGTGCACAGACTGAGCTCTATACGCACTAGATATATAGCTATTGTACTATTTACTAGTAATTGAAGCTGTGTTTACACCGTCGCGTCTACAGCTATAAGCCTTCAAAGTCCTGAACACCACGTACGATAAATATGGAGTAATTGTCGCCAAGAATTACGAATATACACGCTATTTTCTTTCTAGACGTGCTACTTGTAAAATGTATTTAAAATCTTACATAGCGATTGTCGTTTTGCGTAACCGCAAAGTCCGTAAATAGTCTGTAGTCGTAAGTGTAGAGTCATCGTATACGGGACATAAATCTTTTCTTACGTAATGTTAGATTCCCGTATATATATCGTAAAACCAAGAAAGCGATCGATTTTGGGTCAGTAGTTGCAGACAGATGAGTTCTGTTGTTTATGTCCGACAGGTTCTAACAATCGCAAACATGAACTACACTGTTCTGGTGAGAAAACTCTCTCAAGGAAGTTTCGCGCCTAGGGTTGGCTGTTCGTCCATTTTCTTTGGTTGCCACGTACGACATAAAGGAATTAATGCTTCGTGATTGGGCCACACTAAGGAGGCGTGGCACATTCATGTAGTGTGACAGACATAGCCAGCCAGCCAGCCAGCCAGCCAGCCAGCCAGCCAGCCAGCCAGCCAGCCAGCCAGCCAGCCAGCCAGCCAGCCAGCCAGCCAGCCAGCCAGCCAGCCAGCCAGCCAGCCAGCCAGCCAGCCAGCCAGCCAGCCAGCCAGCCAGCCTGGAGCAAAGACTATCTGAAACGAACAGCTCGAATCTGCGGATTTGCTGCCAAAAAACGTGAGGACCTCAAGTTTTCAAAATATGATCAGGAACGTCTAGCAAGTGGTGACTCACCAGCATTCACACCTCTAGTTTTTGAGCACTTTGGCTGCTGGGGTGAGAAAGCTGTCGACTACTTAAGGGTACTTTCGAGAAAATCTAGGGATGCTGTTGGAAAATCCAACACGGCTGACTTCATAAATTTTTGGCGTAAGCGCATCTCTGTTCAGATTCAAAAGTGCAATTCAAGGGTCCTATTAAGGAAGATTGACAGGCTTACCAACTCAAGGAGACCATACAATCACGGTCAAGACTGGGATGCCCAGTCTATTTGGGCTTCATAATTTTGACAGTTAGTAAATTATTATACGTATGGATTACGTTTGGTGACTGTAGCTGTCTACATTCTAGTTTAGCATATCAGTGATTTCTGTATATTTGGCTGTTTAGTTATATCTGAAATATATCTATGCCAGCCAGCCAGCCAGCCAGCCAGCCACATAGTCCCCAGACCGGAAGTCGGTTTAGCCCTATACGTTTAGAGTACGCTATTCGCCAAGTCTCGTGACTTTTACAAAGTCCCTTTTCCTATAGGCTCATAGCTGAATTACGAATTTATTTCTTGTGTGCAATTATTGAGAAACTGCCTCGAGTCTACTGGTTTCATGGTACAGATTCATCTAATACAGCTTTCTCCGCCATCTTTCGAATGTCAGAAGAATGTAGGGAGTAAGTCGCAGTCTCTGCGAGATACAATCGAAACGTATATCTAGACGAGAGTGACAATTAGGGGCAGTTTCTCAAACACAGGCAACAAGCGGATTTGTAGGTGACGTGTGAACTTGAGAAATACCTGACACGTTGTACATTAGCTAGCAACCATTTGCATGAACGATCACAAAAAGATAAGTTATAGTTAGAGCAAGGGACTAGCTATAGAGTTCTTTGGATCCGTGATTGTTAGTGACCCGAATCCTTGAGAGTTACTAACGAGGTAATTGGACTCACAACTTTTGTAGGTGTGGTTAACAGCTAGAGTGATAAATTCGACCAATGGAAAAGCAGGACCTGATGCGACACGGTGTCCAGTATTGTGTCTGTTCTTTGTTCTTTGCGTCTTCAGCTAACACATGCCTAATTCATTGTTCAACATTAGCATCAAGACATTTCGAGTTTGAACAACAGGTTCTTCAAAACTGTTGGCCTGTAGCTTGACTGAATCGGATAGAAAAGTAGACCTCGAGTGTCCATATGATTGGGTCAGGGCTTTGGTTGATCATGCAACTACTGTCGGTGTTAGCCATATCTACAGATGAAGACTCTTTGAGATCGTTCTTGGACTACTTCTGTCCATAAAATCCGTCAGCTATTCCTGGTCTGTGCAGTATCTCTTGTCCGTCAGCAGGCAGACTGCTCAGGTTTATGCGCACCAAAAACGTTTCTCACTTGTCACCAACTTGCAAGAGCAAAGCGGGAGAGATCTCTGAAACAAAGGACAGATGTAAGTTACTATGTGTAGACACAATGTGATAGCTTGTCTTAATGCAGACTGTGCATGACATGTTTTCCAGGCCCACCAACTACACAAGCTAAAGTATCAGCACTGATGAAAGCTCTTGGCAACAACTTCGGCTCAGACCAAGTGACACCTCTACATCCTCCTCAATATCGGGGCAATGCAGATAGCGTTGAACTTTGCTTTGGTTGCGGGTTGCCGCTACCAAAAAGCGCAGTTGCAAGTACGGAAATCCTCGAGATCTTGCCATCGTCATTGACAGTTCTGGAAGTGTCGGAAGCCTTGCATTCAATAGGGCTGTGAAAACGCTTGCAGATTTCATTGGTCACATGTGTCACAGATTCGAATGTGATGGACCTAAAATAAGACTAGCCATTGTTACCTACGGATCGAGAGCTGAAACAGTGTCCAGCTTTCACTACTCTGGCGCCAAACACAAACGCACAAGAAAAATCGTAAATGACATTAAAACAAAAACAAGGTACATGTATCCTTACGTAAGATCCACAGCTACAGAACTGGCTCTAGAACATTGCAGAGACAAAATATTTCAAAAAGGAAAGGAATGAGAAGTAACAGTAAACGTCAAATTTTGCTTCTGACAGATGGTCAATCCAACAAAGGACCAAATCCAGGAGATGTGGCCACGCAACTGCACAACAACTCTAGAATTGATATTTACGCTCTCGGAATTGGAGATAATGTTAATATCACTGAACTGAAATCTATAACAAAACCGAGGTCTAAAATGAATCTACTTTCCAACCTGTTGTTCAACGACTTCTCTGAATTCCTAAAAGTTAATAAATTTGTTAAAGCTGATCTAGCTTTGTCTGGTGCGAAATGCAAAGCTGCTTCAAGGATTTACGACAAGAAGAAATAAAACAAAGATGAACAACACCATTGTGCTGATGTGGACACGAAAAACGTACCAGCAGATAGATCTGTATGGTGATTAGACTATATCCTAATTAGATGACTCGGTGCATGACTAGGTGGTTCACACATCTATAGATTGCAACAATCAACGTTAGAAATTGCAACAGCGCATAATATATTCTCGAATCTATACTTGCTGGCGTTTCCTAGATAATCTCGGTCTCATGCATAGCGGCCACCTAGCCCACGCAGTTAATTGATGTATACGCTATCATCATGGTAGTTCTACTGGATTATTTTGCACTCACATCAGCATCTGTCCTAACGTTTCCTGCATTATATGCCATACTGTAGAACTTGAACACTGATCTATTCTCGGTCAGGCGAAATATAATTGGTCAGTGCTTGCCATCTCGTTTCTATACTATAGTGTTCAACTCCTCTGAGATGTCTGTAGGCTCGTGTGCTGCAAGCTATACATAGAGATAGGGGTGATGCCGTTCAGGCTTTACCTTCTAGCCTGGCGAGCCAAGCCTTCCTCTGTGCTCACTGTGCGACCTTACGTGCTGTTCGCCTGCTTGCACGTGAGAGGAGGTGCTTGAGCTGAGGTTGCATAGTGAATACGGAGGAAGGCTTGGCTCGCGAGGCTATTTACCTTCTTCCGTAGACACATATATGACAGGTGTACCGGTGATTTACTACTCCCGGTGGCAGATGATTTACTACCGGATGTCATAGGGAATTTGACATCCCCTGTTTGTTGCATCCCCGAGTCGTATTCACTAGGGAATTTGCCACTGTTATTTGGTATCCCCGAGTCATAGTCTCTGAGTTACTCCTCTTGGGATATCCCTTGGGGACTTCGGTTTCCCATAAACCCATCATGTATATTATATAGGTATAGCTATATAGGTAAACTTTCAGTCGGCTGACGAACTACGGGTGCACTCCAAAAAATATAATTGTGCGACGTTAGACAATCGATCATGTGCCACCATGCAACAGCTAGAGTGCACGAACTTATGGTGAAGTCATTACCCGAGGCCCCAATTTCCGGGCTAAGGGTATAGTAATCGTTCGATGACCGACCGACCGACCGACCGTATTTATACTCGATTAGTGCAGATACAAACGAAGCTATTCCGACCAGTAGACGAGAAGTGGTGCGTGTATGGAACGTCCATTCAATTCTTAATTTGAATTGAAAATTGAAAATTGAATCCAACACAAAATTTGAATTTCAATTTATTGAAATTTGCATTTATTGGACGTTTATTCAATTTTTAATTTAAATTAAAAAATTGATAATTGAATACAACATAAAATTTGATTTTCAATTTATTAAAATTTGACATTATATGAAATTTCTAAAATATCTCGGAAAAGAAACAGCACAAATTGCTATTGTAACGTCAATTAATAGCTATGAGTATTTTGAAAAACAAAAGTTTAGTGTTTTGTGTTCATTTTCATTTTGTTCTAAAATGAAAATTGAAAATAGTAGGCTTCCGGTTGGGTAATGTATAGGCGCCTTGGCGTCTTGTTTTTGGCGCCTCTGTACCGTATTTGCACACATTAGGTGTACTCTAGGTGACACATTGACAAACAAACCGCTCACACGCTTTTATAGTATTATGTCAATAATAATACATGTTAAGAATACATGTCAAACTTTGGACTCCTATCTATCTACCGTTTCTGAGCGTGGCGCACTCCTACTGGAGCGTGGCACGCTGTAGCGATAACCCTGCTAGGGCTTGAGTCATTTATTGTCGTCTGTTATGGCTCATAAAGAATATACTTCTTAAGTATGGATTCTCACAATGTTTGTGTAAGAATTTGGATACATGGTCTTGGAAAACATGCACGTGGCATGCTATGTTGCTTTGTCATTCAAATGGTACTACGTTGAGGGACTAAACACTTCTTTGTTTTGAAAGAGTGTATAGATGGCTCGAGTTGTCTAGGTATGCTAAGTGTGCTTGCATGGTCTCAGATTTGCGTATCTGCTTCTCATCTAAAGTACGCAGCAAAACAGCTTTCTGGCATGTACTAATTATGCATTCATAAATGGTTTAAGTGATTATGATTTGGAATTCTAGTGTAGTCGTAAAACTGCAATGCAAAGTGTGTCTGTTTGCTCTTAGTAAGCATAAATGTCAATAGGTGTTTATTCCCTGTGCATACACAATATAGACAGCAGGTACTGTACTATGCCAAGTAATTATACAACAAATTGAGCTAAATTATCAATGTCTAGCAACATTAAAGTTTAATATAAATGTGAATGCGAATGTATTACTTTAGGCACTTCCAGCTACACTACGTCACAAACAAGAAAAGCAGCAGCAAGTGTGCGTGAGGACAATCATGATGTCTTCAAATAACTACGCCAGCAGTCTATTTGAGTTAGTCAAGACACACTTGCTTATTAATTATGATAATTATAAATAATCTATGCTATGATCTTAATTAATTAGTAGCAATGAAAATATCATCAGTTGCAAACACCTTTAGATAATTATCATGTTATTGTGTGTTCATGCAGCCTCATTCAACTGAAGAAAACACTGTAATACAGATCAGATCTCAATTTAAGTTTAATGGCACCCTGTCCGGGTTTACAGTTTTACGGTGAATCTCAATTACATTTTAGTATACATACAGTGCTGTATTCTATGTTGTCTGCTGCCAACCAAGCTACACATACGAGGCTCTACAACTAAGAGCACAGGAATAAATAGAAGTTAACATCTTTTTATAGGCGCATTAATTAATGTAACCTGAGGGGCGCATGCGCTTGGGTTACAGTAAATTCTAGCACTGTCACCGGTCGACAACCAACTGGACGGATGTGCATGGGCGGTAATTATCTACTCGTATGGAGAAAAATACTTTTAATTTGTTAATTAGAATGTTGGCTTGGTATCTCGTAACAATCTGCTGTGTTTCTCCAAATTGTTGATGCAAGTGATTTGAAGCTATTTGGAATACCAGCACCTATCGCAACTATACTGTACAAACACATGCTGGTGCTTCATTGTTTCGCCAAAATCTTAAGCGTCTAGGAACCTAGTAAATTTGGTTGAGGGGAACATATGCCCTAGAAGAGGGCGTGGCTCTGCACAACTAGGCTAAAAGGGCGCGTTTCCAATATCAGCTAAACCGGTTTAACTAACAAGTGGTTTAAAACTGGTTTAGGAATGGACATGTTTCCACCTGCGCTCTAGGATTACCCTAAAACATGTAAGGGTCGTTAGCATTAACTAGAGGAAAGAAATCAGCAGCTACACAGAGAGAGAAGACGGTGTCCTTGGTCATCGTCATGCAAATTCATTCTAGCAGACGCTGAATCAGTGACAACCAACAGTTGCTCTGACTTGGTAACACAGCGGCCCAATACCTTCAAAATAAGGCATTCCTGGACGGTTTGTTTTGCACATCGCGGATGTGCACATCCCGGATGTCTACGTTCCTAGTCCCTTTCTTGAACTGGTTTAGTTTCTAGACGCGTTTAGGCTAAACTAGTTTAAGGTGCAGCTAGTGGAAACACGGCCTAGATGTATTATTAACATGCTACATACCAAACAAGCAGAAAACCATTTAGCTAGCCAGCCTTACTCCGGAAACGCGAGAGGAATGCCACGCCCAAATAATTGCGCCCGTGCAGCAGCTGCATGTTCCGTAACGTAACCTAGAAAGCTAGCAGTCGACGCTTTGCACTCTATTGCTTCTTCGTTATTTATATTAACTTTACGACAGGAATACATGTGTGTGTGGTCATTATTACTTTGCGTTAATTGTCCTATCTACGCATTGGCTTCTCAAATCTTTTGTAAATCGCGACGACGCTTCACAATAAATCAGTTTTGACCAGTCATCAGCACGAGACATCCCGAAGCATTTCGGCTCTAAATTCGAAGCGTGAATCTAATTAGGCTTTAGCGGTTCAGTCTGTAGTTGACGGATCGCGGCGCCGTTCTCTCTTTATATGCATGAAGTAATCGATAAATGAGATGTGCCGCAATAGATTGGCTCTCTACAGCCTCCTTCTGAAGATCACGACTACTGTCGTCTGCACCGCTAACTGTTAATTACGTAATTACAATTAGTGTGCATAGTCTGTCACTATAGCTAGTCTAGTGCATGCAAGTCGTGCAGGTACCGTTCCTAGCATAGATGAATGAGATAAAAGTAAGAATCAACATTCGTAAATCAAGAAAAAAGAAAAAAGACAGGCCAAGTGCGTTTCTCGCCTCTAAATTAAGTTAGAGATTTTCGAGCAACTTTTTTGGCGGAAGAGCCTTCCTCGAAACGAGGATGTAACAGCAAGGAGTGGTCTACGGCTGAGAGATCGCGGGCAAGCTGCCATAAACACATTTTGACCAATCGAAATCCAAATTGTATTGACAGTATCCTTTGTATTATTGATACACTTGCATTTCTTCCTAGAAGAAGGTGCGAAGAGAGCACGTGAATGTAACACTGTCATAAAACAATAAAGATCAATCGAGTTCTCAAAACTCTATCTCAGCTCGTGAAGGCTATAAGATCGATAGCTGAATTGCTGTAGCATCGTGACAGCGTATGATGGCCAAGCAAAGTTCGTTTCTTTTGTCTGGCTTGTTTCTCGTTTTGTTGCTACCTTCCGATGACGGACAATCGGGTGATAGCGCTTTCCTAAAAATCCTCTGTTCAAGAAACCCGTCAGCTCTTCTTGGTTTGTGCACAAACTACACATCGTCAATACGGACCTGCCCTAGTACGCACTGGGGAGAGTGGAAGTTGCAAGACTTTTCTCCTTCTTCCGCTTCTAACGCTTCCTGTCCGTCAGCGAGCAGACTGTTCAGGTATAATCGTACCAAAGACGTAAGCCACTTGTCAGCAACTTGCAAGAACGAAGCAGGAGACATCTACGAAACACAAGACAGATGTAAGTCACAAATTGTCTAGATATGATTGAATGATGTACGAACAGTTTGCTTTATCGCGCAAAGAAGATGCTAGATGTTCATGATATATGTTTAGTCTTCTATTAATTCTTTTATGGCTGTTCCTATTTTTACTTGCTATGCATGCGTATGTATCTTGTCTTGCTTAGCTATTAGAGAACTGTAGGTGTACCTGTAGATGTACGAATCAATATATATATATATATATATATATATATATATATATATATATATATATATATATATATATATATTATAACTTACAGACATTGTCTCATTGTGGGCTGTGCTTATTGTTTACAGGTCCACCTACTACAAAAGCCAAAATAGCAGCACTCATGCAAGTACTGGGTAACGACTTTGGTTCATTTGCACCTCCAGCTGCAGTGACTTTTACGGTGAAACCTGCTGGCGGTGGCGGTGGCGGTGGTGGTGTCGGTTGGGGTGGTTGGGGTCGACGTCGACGGTCGCCGCCACCACCACCCAGTTGCCAGTACAGTGATCCTCGAGATCTTGCTATAGTCATTGACAGCTCTGGAAGTGTTGGAAGCTCTGAATTCAAAAAGGCTGTGGACACGCTTGCAGATTTCATCGGCTTCATGTGTCACTCATTCGAATGCAACGGGCCCGAAACGAGACTGGCCGTCGTTACCTACGGATCAAACGTGAAGGAAGTGTTCAACTTCCACTACTCTGGCAGCACTCACAAAAGCAAAACGCAGATCATAAATGATATCAAAACAAAGACAACCTACATGAATGGTTTTACAGCTACAGGACCGGCTCTAGAATATTGTCGAGACAACATATTTCAAACAAGTAATGGCATGAGAAGTAACAGTAAACGCCAGATACTGGTTTTGACAGACGGTCATTCAAACAGAGGAATCAAGCCAGGAATTGTGGCTACTCAACTCCACAACCAAATGGGAGTCGAAATCTACGCTCTTGGTATAGGCAGTGGTGTCAACATTGCTGAGTTGAAATCCATAACAAAGGAACGATCTCAAATCAATCTACTTTACAAGTTGTTATTTGTTGACTTTTCTGAATTTTCTCAAGTCAGTAAATTGGTTAAAGATGATATAGATTCTACAGACAAGAAGTGCAAGGCTGCTTCGAAAATCTTTGACAAGAAGAAATAGAAGAAGCACTACAGGTCCAACATGACGTGCAGACTTTGTTGTCAAGAAAACAAGTAGATAGAGCTGTAAGTTAGCTAGAATGCCAAGTACGATGATGCAGCAATTACTATAGTTTCGTAATCATAATTTATGACAGTCAGTGTTTTATACTGTAGCAACCTTTTGTACAGTCATAGAATTAGAGTGTCTGGTTGCAATAATTGCTGTGTGTTACATCACATTCGCATGCATGCTGTAATTAATACACAACAACGAGAATGCATGCACACCATGATTTACTGATTACTGTAGTCGTTTTGGAGACGTGGATTTATCCCATTCCTGTCACCGTGTAAGTGTAGTATCCGAAGCTCTTGCAGTGCACCGACTTCTCAATAGAACACAACATAACGTTAAGACTGTAGACTGTAGACTAAACTCTACACACACATACGCGCGCGCGAGCACACACACACGCACACACACACACACACACACACACACAATGACAATCCTGGGTGCAATTGCCAGCTAAAGATGGTGACACGTGTTTGGAAATTTCGACATAACTAGTAGTAAGGTAGTGCTGCAGGGCCGCACATGGTACAGCTGCATGAATAGCCACTTGATCATCATACATGGACATGCACACCGGACCAGTGACCAGTACAGTATCTTTTAGGAATAGAGTGGACTGCTTACGAAGACATGCAAGATGCTATCGACATCGACAAGTTCTATCTCTCCAACAAGCTACCAAAATTTTTAGCTTACTATAGAAACTAGGTGTAATTAAGGTGTAGGCATTTTGTTTTCGAGAAGGCTTTTTAAATTTATTCGAAGACACGTGCAGCTTAATTAATTTAAGTCTTTGATTGATACATACTCGCATTTTCACACTCTGAACTCTCTAAAGACCTACTGCTGGCTGCATGCGACGAACTTGCTCATAGACTCATGTCTCATCTCTAGTAGCGTACGTCCATCATATATATATATATATATATATATATATATATATATATATATATATATATATATATCCTTGGTTTTCTAGACTTGAGCCTGTCTGCTCCTCCCGCCCCTGCCGTTCCCCATATGCACTCGGGCAACAGGACGAGTTTTTTTGACGAGGTTGCGACCTATCAGCGCGCTGGAGCGAATGTGTGTGATCTGTTCGTAGGAGGCCTCTGGCGCAGCTTTGATTTTCGGTACACGTTTAGTGAATGGACAGATTAGAATTTTGTCATAGCACATCTTTCGAGCAGTAACCTGCACTGTTTATGTATATATATATATATATATATATATATATATATATATATATATATATATATATATATATATATGACTCCCCAGTTTGGAACGTCGTCTGGTGAGCGTTGTTTATGGCATGCCATCGCTGCCAAAACATTTGCACTGACGTTTTCATATGCATTTGACATTCGCGTTTGCTTTTCACGTTTGCTCTAAGTTCATTAGTTAATTAATTAATTAAAGAAAAAGGTTTTTCTGCATGTGTGATTGTGTCTGCACGCCGACACGACAATTTAAGATTCCGATTACGAATTGATTGGAAGATCGACAATTACTGCATGCATGTGTTGTTAGTGTGGAAACCGGCAGTGGAACTAGCTTCTTTCACCCCAATCCTACTGTCATGCAGGTGGATGTAGCAAGATCACCACAACATGGAGATTAGCTTCCTTACTATCTCACAAGGAAAACACACCGTACAGCCAAACTCTCAACTGGATTCGCTGCCGTCTTAGCCTTGCCCTTCTACGAGCCTGCATCATGCATGTCTCTCAGAGGATCAATAGGGTGATTTTCAGAGGCTCAACAAATGACAGCAACATTCTGCTGGCAAGAGCAGAAGGACGCTTTAGATAACTGCCTTAGTATAATACAAACATATTATATTAGTAACAATAACTAGTTTCATTGTTACATGTATATATGTAGTACGATTTATTGAAATACACCAGGCTTCCACAGCAGTAGTAGTAGTAGTATACACTATGTCTCTCACTAGTAGTAGTAGTTCCATCAACTGGATAAGATGTCGCATTGGCTTGCCTTATTACGCGCATCCATCATGTGTCTCAGAGGCTGCAGAACAAGAAGAACACCTATCAACAAAGACATACTCTTGGCTTCGGCTGAGAGTAGACTACATTGCATTAGTTAAATTTTAGAATTAAATATGTGTTTAATATAATTGTTTGCGTATGTTACGTACAGTATCATTGCTGAATTATTTATCTTGTATGATAGAGTTTGATATTTAAATACACCAGTTTTCTCAGTAGTAGTATACTGTTATAATTGAAGTGTCTCTAGAACACCCTCCAGAGTCCTCAAATCATGCAACCATAGGAACACTAAATTGAGTGCACTATAGACACCCTGAAAAGTGCTCAAATTCGACCACCTGTCTGGTAGTCATGCAGCACCATACTAGTGCAACTCCTTTAGTGTTCATGAAGCAGTAGTGAGCCTGGGACATTCTGTTGGTGTGTACTGCAACACCCTACTATGACCTGTCCTATGTATCACCCGTCCAATAATTGTATTAACATAATTAAAGTTTCACACCCCTGGTGCATGTTCGTGAAACAGCCTAGGAGGCAGACCAGAACTTGTACAAAACTCTCCATTGCATTACACAGCACTCAACTACCTGGAAGTATAAAAACTAGGTAGAAATATAGATTGACTCAATGATATATGACGTATATATATATATATATATATATATATATATATATATATATATATATATATATATATATATATACCGTATTATCTCGCATAGAATGGCATGCCATTATGGAACGAATTTTGCCAGGGTGCTGTTATACCTCGAGGTACAACAGGAAAGGCCGTTGTCAATGAGGGAATTTTACCAGCGCCTCAAGTTGCACATCTAACAAAATCTAATATCTTTCTTAAGCGGTACTACTAACTACTACTAAGTCTTCAAGAACATGCCATGCATAGAGATTACCGGTAAGCACTAATCAGTTTCTACTTCTTCGTGTTCCTCATCATCGTCACTGTCTTGATCTGTCAAACCTGATGGTTCGTCATCTACTAATGGTCTTTCGCAAGCAAAAAACCAACGCAACATCGTCAACATGGTCATTAGCATCATCCTCCACATTGACACGTGTCTCCTCCATTACCGCAATTATTAGTATCAAAAGATAGGTCTCGCATTACTGTGACTATCGTACCTCACTCTATAACGGCACCTCACCCTATAACGGCATGCCGTTACAGGTACCAGCTGGAGTTGTAGCCGATTCTGGTAAAATTCGCTTATAACGGCATGCCGTTCTATGCGAGGTAATACGGTATATATATACATACATACATATATATATATATATATATATATATATATATATATATATATATATATAGGCAAATGTAGGAGCAACAAAATGAAGTCATTTACTGATAGAGTCTAAGCAGAAGTATATCATCTTGACCACGCAGTACTTGCTGCAAGTTCTTTCATAAGGTGCCGTACACTATGATAGATTGCCTCGTTCCCTGACCATATAGGTCATACTCCTATGATGTCACAATTGGTAAGAGTGAGTAACAATTAGTCTTAAAGTCTTGAAAAAGTGACCCAAGTATGATATCTAATAGAACGAAAACAAATCAAGACATGTTACCATGCAACTTGTGATAACAGACATACCTCATTTGTGCACTTGAAACCAGAGAAACAGATAGATGCAATGCTCTTGAATTATAGTAGAGATTTTAGAAACATGCATGAAGTACAGACCAATCAAGAATGTTATTGCATACAGAAGATCTCCTTTCTTTAGCTGATGTGAGCATAGCTGCACATACAAATCCATTAGGCGAACCTGGTAAACTGAACTGGAGCATACACTAAGAAGTGTACAGTACTCCATAGTAATCCTTTCAATTTATCTTGATGTGCAGTACTCCAAATAGCAACTGCTATGAACACATAAGGAAAGGCATCAAAGAAAACTGAGAATATCTTTCATCTTTCGGGTCATCAGCCTCAACGGATGGCAGAAACCAATCATGTGCAACCAGCTGCTAAGAAACAAATGTCAGACAAACAAACACACACAGACATGCGAGCGCACGCGCGCGCGCGCGCACACACACACACACACACACACACACACACACACACACACACACACACACACTCACTGTCAGTGAAACACAAACGCATACAAATTTTCTACACAAATTACCCATGTCTATACAAAGCATTTGCATGCGTCAAGTAGCACATAGCAATTGAATGCAGAATACTTCCTTTATATACCATGAAATGTTTGCGCAATCGTCTTCAACACTCAGACTAAGGTGCAAAGCAATTTGAATTTCATTGGGGCTTGTATTTGGACAGATACACAATGGGGTTCTCAACAACTTTTGAGCTAAAGTTCTCACCTAATGCTTACAGTGCAACTTTAGTGAGTGCTCAAAATTATCACAGACGAAAGTGTTTGATAATAGACCATCTGTAGCTATCATTTTCTGTCAAAGTAGGCCATGTCTATACAAAGGTAATGCATGCATTCTTTGTAGTAGCAACACACTAACATGGTGTCACCAGGAGTCAGGCTCAATGAGCTTCAGAAAGCTTCAATAGCTTGTCCAACGTCCATAGTAAGTTCCTTTTGTTCTGTGCCCCATGATGGATGACGCAACGACTCCAAAAGGGATAGCCTTCGCCAAACGGCTTGACTTCTAGCTGGCAGATGCTGCAGTCCTTCTGCCTATTTATTAGGAGACCCCTCACTGTCACTGTTTCTTCTGGCACAACAAGCTGCTTAAACACACGCTTTAAAATTGCAGTACCAGCAGTCAACAACATGGCTGCATATAGCTGTCCGTCACCACCAGGCTTTGCTTCTTCGCATTCAATGACGTCTTCTGTTTTAGCCACCACAACAGGTGTAGTTTTTAGTGTATTTAGAGCAAGCATATCTGGTGTACCACAAAAAGGATGCCAGAACTCTTTGTCAAGGTCCAACCTACCCACTCGCTTCCAATCGTCCCCAAAGCACACGGCGAATCTATAGTTTAGGTCATATAGCTTATTTAAACACCACTCCAGTCTATGTGTCCAGCTCTCTTCATTGAGATCGTCTTCTGCTGCTCGTTGTTTCAGACCAAAATTGGACAACAAGAAGGAATGATCTTGAGGAATGGATGGATTTAATTAATTAATCTGAAATATGAGATCAGCGTATTACATCTATCATCCTCCTTTTGGTTTCCACTGATTTCCTCCGTCGTATAGTCATGCTTGGATAGACAGTTCCGCCAAACTTTGGTTTTATCTACATCTGAGAATGAGATGGTTCTATCATGTATAAATATAAACATCTTCCTGCCTCCAGGGATAGGAACAAGGTCAAAGTGTAGCACACTCTCTTGTTTCACTTTTCTCACAGCCTCACGCAGCTCCAAATATAAATTCAGGTCATTGTCCACAGAAGCCAGAAATGTCTTCCACTTCACTTCATCCGACTGCGTAGCCGGCGGCGGTTCTAGTCGTCGTGCAACGATTCTTTGGACAGCATAAGACAAATCGAATTTTAGAAATGTAAGACCGAAATACTAAGCGACGGTCGGTTGCCCGACTCTAGAATACAATGAAAATGACATACGTCACATACAAGTGTCGGGGTCTCCTTACTCCTCGTCTCCAGATGTTGGTTTTGCTTCACATACATCTCCAGTTCGGATGAACTTTACCTTTCCCCAATCTGGTTATGCGCAACACTTCTCGTTGGAAATTCGAGGCTATACGTCTCGCAACCTCGGTGCCCAGAGCGTGGCGACCAAGCTGAAGGAGTGGTCGTATTAGCATACGGGTTCTACAGTACCCGGATTTACTGTTTGAACCAGGAGACTTACATGTCATTTCAGACATTATGCGTTGTACGTATAAATTTGAACAGGCACCGCTTTTTACTTTGTCCATCGCGTTTTAGCTACATTAATCGGCTACAGGTTCAAAAGATGTAATTGTAGAGTTGTATGATAAATATTAGTGATGTTTTAATAAATGTTGCTGCTTTATAAGTCATTTTAGACATCGTGAGTTGTATGTAAAAAATTGGAACGAACACTGCTCTCTACTTTGTGCATGAAAATTGTAAACTATAGCGTCTCTTTTTAGCTAGATTAATTAATTGGCTACAGGTCGCTAGAACCTGTTTGAACGATGTAATTGCAGATTTGTTGTATAATAATGTTTCAATAGATGTTGCTGTTTGTAAGTCATTTCAGACAGTATGTGCTGTACGTAATAAATTCGAACGGGCACTGTTCATTACTTTGTCCATCAAAAGCGTAAATTAAAATGCATGGTTATTTAGCTATATTGATTGGCTAAAGGACGCTAAATTGTGTTTGAAAGATGTAATGGTAGAATTGTAAGATAATCATGTTTCAATAGATGTTTCTGTTTATATTGAAACATGATTATCTTACAATTCTACCATTACATCTTTCAAACACAAGCTAGCGACCTGTAGCCAATTAATATAGCTAAAAGCGACGCTATAGTTTACAATTTTTATGGACAAAGTAGAGAGCAGTGTCCTTTCCAATTTCTTACGTACAACTCACGATGTCTGAAATGACATAGAAACAGCAACATCTATTGAAACATGATTATCTTGCAAATCTGCCAATACATCTGTTCAACACGTTTTAGCGATGGGTAGACAATTAATTAAGATAGAAAACAACTTAGCTATAGTTTACGATTTTGATGGACAAAATAAAGAGCAGTCCCCGTTCAAATTTAATACATACAAAGCACGATGTCTGAAATGACATATAAACAGCAACATCTATTGAAACATGATTATCTTACAATTCTACCATTACATCTTTTGAGTACAATGTAGCATCTTGTAGCCAATCATTAGAGCTAGACAACCACATTATAATTTACAATTTGATGGACAAAATAATGAGCAGTGCCCGTTCGAATCTAGTATAGGTACAGTGCATAATGTCTGAAATGACTTACAGACAGCAACATCTATTGAAACAATTTGATTAAAATTGCAATATTTTGCAAGATAATCTATTGAAATCTACCGTTATGTAATTTGTAGGAATGGAGTTGGATAATGGGACATGGCTCATCCAACCTCCCACACTTCCAATCTCCATATCGCAAATGCAGCTCATCTCAAATTTGAGAACCTCACTAGCTTAGTTCAAGTATAGTGTCAAACCCACAACATTTAGTTGGACACTGCAACACTCACTTTGCGTATGTCGCAGGCCGCTTCTATGTAAAAAAATCAGTTGAATGAATAAAGTTTCCACATTACGCACATCAATTATACTTACTAGCAAATCCGATGGATAAAAAGGAGGTATGTGTCCTTCAGCACAAACAAAACCAATTGATATCATGATTTGGAACGGCACTGACTGTGGCGCATTCTCGGAACTGGATCTCAAGTCCACACGTACCCTACGGAAAACGCGACGCCGACGCGTACAGTCTATACAGGACTGGTGTGAGCGTGTGTTCGAATAACTGGAATGTGTAGCATTTGCGTCATCGAGAAATTTTACGCTGGGGTCGACTTCTCGAGAGGGGACCCGGTGCATAATCTTTTTAAATTTTTACGCAAACCTTCCCCTTCGCGTGCCGAGTGTGCTTGCCGATTTCGGTTGCGAACGGACAAAAGACGTGGCCGCGTATCGCGAATACACACACACACACACACACACACACACACACACACACACACACACACACACACACACACACACACACACACACACACACACACACACACACACACACACACACACACACACACACACACACACACACACACACACAGACAAACATGCACGGACCAATGCTGTTGATTCGCAAGAAGCTATGACTAGTTTAGAGTAGATTCTAGGTGCTACACTTCTCGGACATTGTCACAAGAGGTGTGTCACGGGAAGAGCATCCGGGACTGCAAATACCAGAAGTACACAGTACAATGGACACGTACGTACATACGTACGGAGCTAGGCTATTATCCCGCGTTCTTTTCTAAGAGCCTGGATTTGTGGATAATGTCATATTTACTATTGTGTTTCAGTACTGTAGTATGGAACTCTCATACATTCCCTAGCTGTCAGACTTTGGACTCTTAGCTAGCTACCGTTTCTGAGCGTGGCGCACTCCTACTGGAGCGTGGCGCTGCGCCACGCTGCCACGCTGTAGCGAGAACCCTGATATAGTTTGAGTCCTTTTCTGTCGTCTGTTATGGCTCATGAAGAATATGCTTCATAGCTAAGGACCCTCACAATGTTTGTGTAAGAATTTGGATACATGGTCTTGGAAAACATGCACGTGGCATGCTATGTTGCTTTGTCATTCAAATTGTACTATGTCGAGGGACTAAACACTTCTTTGTTTTGAAAAAGTGTATAGATGGCTCGAGTTGTCTAGGTATGTTAATTAAGTGTGCTTGCATGGTTTCCAAATTTGCGTATCTGCTTCTCATCTAAAGTAAAAAACGCAGCAAAACAGCTTTCTGGTATGTACTAATTAGGCATTCATAAATGATCTAAGTGATTATGATTTGGAATTCTAGTGTAGTCGTAAAACTGCAATGTAAGGTGTGTCTGTTTGCTGTTAGTAAGCATAAATGTCAACAGATGTTTATTCCTGTGCATACACAGTATAGACAGCAGGTACTGTACCATGCCAAGTAATTATACAACAAATTGAGCTAAATTATCAATGTCTAGCAACATTGAAGTTTAATAAAAATGTGAATGCAGATGTTTTACTTTAGGCACTTCCAGCTACACTACGTCACAAACAAGAAAAGCAGCAGCAAGTATGCATGGGGACTATTATGTTGTCTTCAGATAACTACGCCAGCGATCTACTTGAGTTAGTCAAGCCACACTTACTTGTTAATTATAGTAATTATAAATAATCTATGCTATAATGATTAATTAGTAGCAATAAAAATATCATCAGTTGCAAACACCTTTTAGATAATTATCATGTTATTGTGGATTTGAAGATAGGGAGATCTAAGAGATTTGCAAGAATTGTCTCAAATTCAAATTGAGGTGAATAAAAAAAGTGTTCATGCAACTGAAGAAAACACTGTAATACAGATCAGATCTTAATTAATGGCACCCTGTCCGGGTTTCTTTTACAGTTTTACAGTGAATCTCAATACATTTTAGTACACATACATTGCTATATTTTATGTTGTCTGCTGCCAACCCAGCTACACCTACGAGGCTCTACAACTAAGAGCACAGGAATAAATAGAAGTTAACCTCTTTTTATGGGCGCATTAATTAATGTAACTCGAGACGCGCATGCGCTTGGGTTACAGTAATTCTAGCACTGTCACCGTTCGACGACCAACTGGACGGATGTGGGCGGTAATTATCTACCCGTATGGAGAAAAAACACTTTTAATTTGTTAATTAGAATGTTGGCTTGGTAGTTCGTAACAATCTGCTGTGTTTCTCCTAATTGTTGATGCAAATGATATGAAGCTATTAGGAATACCAGCACCTATCGCAACTATACTGTACAAACACATGCTGGTGCTTCATTGTTTCGCCAAAATCTTAAGCGTCTAGGAACCTAGTAAATTTGGTTGAGGGGAACATTCGCCTTAGAAGAGGGCGTGGCTCTGCACAACTAGGCCTAAAACACTAGCACCTAAACCGGTTTAATTAATTAACAGGTGGTCTAGAACTGGTTTGGATTAGCATGTTTCCACCTGCGCTATATTCCTAGGGATAGGATTGACCTAAAAGATGTAAGGGTCGTTAGCTAGAGGAAAGAAATTAGCAGCTACACAGAGAGAGAAAGACGGTGTCCTTGGTCATCGTCATGCAAATTCCTTAGAGTAGACGCTGAATCAGTGACAACCAACAGTTGCTCTGACTTGGTGACACAGCAGCCCAATACTTCAAAATAAGGCATTCCTAGACGGTTTGTTTTGCACATCCCGGATGTCCACGTTCCTAGTCACTTTCTTAAACTGGTTTAGTTTCTAGACGCGTTTAGGCTAAACTAGGGCGCGTTTCCACTAGTGCCTAGACCGGTTTACCAAGTGGTCTAACTAAGCTAAACTGGTTTAAGAATTGACCTGTTTCCACCTGCACTAAACCAGCTAGATGCTAACTTAAACCTAAACCGCTTTCCTAAACCTACTTCGAAGTAGGTTTAGCAAAGTGGTTTAGGTTTAACTGTCACGTGACAGTAGCGCGCTTGTTTAGATGGCTTCTGACAATGCTGTTTTGATGATATTGACTATTTTGTCGGGATAGGATTGCCCTAGAAGATGTAAGGGTCGTTAGCTAGGGGAAAGAAATCAGCAGCTACGGAGAGAGAGAGAAGACGGTGTCCTTGGTCATCATCATGCAAATTCCTACTAGCAGATGCTGAATCAGTAACAACCAACAGTTGCCTTGACTCGATGACAGACCAGCCCAATACTTCAAACTAATGCGTTCCTGGACGGTTTGTTTAGCACATCCCGGATGTGCAAATTCCTAGTGGAAACAGTCGCTTTCTTGAACTGGTTTAGTTTTAAACGCATTTAAGCTAAACTAGTTTAAGGTGCAGCTAGTGGAAACACGGAAACACGGCCTAAATGTATTATTAACATGCTACATACCAAAAACCAGGAAACCATTTAATTAACCAACCGGAAATTACTCCGGAAACACGAGAGGAATGTCACGCCCAAATAATTGCGCCCGTATGCAGCAGCTGCATGTTCCGTAACGTAACCTAGAAAGCTAGCAGTCGACGCTTTGCACTCTAGTGTTTCTTCGTTATTTATATTAACTTTACGACAGGAATACATGTGTGCGTGGTCATTATTACTTTGCGTTAATTGTCCTATCTACGCATTGGCTTCTCAAATCTTTTGGAAAAATCGCGACGACACTTCACAATAAATCCGTTTTGACCAGTCATCAGCACGAGACGTCCCGCAGCATTTCGGCTCTAATTTCGAAGCGTGAATCTAATTAGGCTATAGCCTATGTGAACGGTTCAGTCTTTAGTTGACGGAATGGCGGCGCAGTTCTCTCTTTATATAGCTCTATGGATGCATGAAGCGATCGATAAATGAGATCTGCCGCACTAGATTGGCTCTCTACAGCCTCCTTCTTCTTGTATAATATATATTATTCCTTTTCGCATGCTGTCTCCCATACAGTTGTCTAGTAGCTGTATATTGATGCAGTCTCATATTACAGTCTCATTGCCTTATCGCATGGTCTCGTCGCCTCATCTTATTGTCTCATCGCCTCATCGCATGGTCTAATTTTGACACAAATGGCACGCCATACTATGGTGTTAATTACGTTATTATAGTTAATTTCGTAATTACAATTAGTGTGCTTGGTCTGTCACCATAGCTAGTCTAGTGCATGCAAGTCGTGCAGGTAACGTTCTTAGTATAGATGAATGAGATAAAAGTAAGAATCAACATATGTAAATCAAAAAAAAGAGAGAAAAAGACAGGCCGAGTGCGTTTCTCGCCTCTAAATTAAGTTAGAGATTTACGAGCGACTTTTGGCGGAAGAAACGAGGATGTGACAGCGAGGAGTGGTCTACGGCGCGGGCAAGCTGCCATAAACACATTTTGACCAATCGAAATCCAAATTGTATTGACAGTATCCTTTGTATTATTGATACGATTGTATTTCTTCCTAGAAGAAGGTGCGAAGACAGCACGTGAATGTAACACTGTCATAAAACAATAAAGATCAATCGAGTTCTCAACACTCTATCTCAGCTCGTGAAAACTACATAGATCGATAGCTGAATTGCTGTAGCATCGTGACAACGTATGATGGCCAAGCAAAGTTCATTTCTTTTGTCTGGCTTGTTTCTCGTTTTGTTGCTACCTTCCGATGACGGACAATCGGGTGATAGCGCTTTCCTAAAAATCCTCTGTTCAAGAAACCCGTCAGCTCTTCTTGGTTTGTGCACAAACTACGCGTCGTCCTTACGGACCTGCCCTAGTACTCAATGGGGAGAGTGGAAGTTGCAAGACTTTTCTCCTTCTTCCGCTTCTAACGCTTCCTGTCCGTCAGCCAGCAGACTGTTCAGGTATAATCGTACCAAAGACGTAAGCCACTTGTCAGCAACTTGCAAGAACGAAGCAGGAGACATCTACGAAACACAAGACAGATGTAAGTTACAAAGTGTCTAGATATAACTGAATGATGTACAAACAGTTTGCTTTATTTATCGTGCATTTTACGAAACGCATTGGGGCAAGAAGCCATTTTGCAGAGGGGCATTTAATTTTTCAAACACTTGGAGCGGTGAACTAGTCCAATTAGCATATCTGTATCACAGACAGCGGTAGCGATGAAGATAAGCGTAAGCCCCAGGGTCACCGCTTCCGTCGCTATATGATTTAGCATGACTTGCCTCACTACAGACTGCGTGCATGTGCTTTGTTTTTCAGGTCCGCCAACTACAGAAGAAAAAGTGTCCGTTCTTATGCAAATTTTTGATAACGACTTTGGTCCATCTGTAGTGACAGCTCCCCGTCCAGTTCCGCGTCCTAACCCTAGGCCTCCAGGTGGTTGGAGTCGTCATAGGTATTCCTTTCGTATGGCTCCTCCGCCTCCTCCGCCTCCTTCGCCTCCTCTGCCTTCTTCGCGCTATTGCTCGTACGAGAATCCTCGAGATCTTGCTGTAGTAATTGACAGTTCCGGAAGTGTTGGACAAGCTGCATTTAGTGCGGCTGTAGACACTCTTGCAGATTTCATCGGCAACATGTGTCACGAATTCACATGTCAAGGACCTCAAACAAGACTAGCCATCGTCACTTACGGATCGGAAATCAAAGAGGCATTCAACTTCCAGTACGCAGCCGGCAGACACAGGAGCGAAGCGCAAATGATAAACGACATCAAAACAAAACCAATCTACACAGGTGGGTATACAGCTACAGGAACGGCACTGGAGTATTGTCGAGACAACATATTTCAAACAAGGTACGGCATGAGAAATAACAGTAAACGCCAGATTCTGCTTTTGACAGATGGTCATTCAAACCGAGGAACAGCACCAGGAGATGTGGCCCGTCAACTCTTCGGCGGAATGGACGTTGCCGTCTACGCCCTTGGTATTGGGTATAACATCAACCTAGATGAACTAAAATCCATAACACACACAAGAAGCAACAACAATATGCTTCACGTCATGTTGGCTTTTGCCAACTACGGTGAATTCTCTAGAATCAATGATCAGATTACAAGAAACCTCCGTGTTTTGAGAAAATCATGCATCAAAGCTTCAGTGCTTTATGACAAGAAGAAATAGAACAAACACTGCAACAAAAACATTTGTGCTGGCTTCAGTACAGAATGTCGGAAGCAAGATCCTAGATGCAATAATGTAAGTTGGTAAAATGTCTTGGACAATTAATTAAATGATGCAACGATCAGTGGAATTCTAGTTCCACAGTAACAACAGTAGTATAGATTTGTAGAATTAGATAGACGTAGTGGTGACACGCAAAATAAAGCTACTGTCTGTAAACGTCACGTGACTTAGCGAATACCAAGATAATAGACACTCGGAACGCTTGTCTCACTTCCGGTCTACTGATTATCTGCTAGTATGTGTGTAACGGAAGGCACCACTTAAGGAACAAACACGTGCAATTGCAGTTCTCACACCCAACTACGTATGCGTTACACTACTCCCCCCTAGAAACATGCTCGCTCGAGCAAAATTGAATAAACCTTTACCGGGGGCACCCGGATAGTCATTTACCTGTCCCGGATAATTTCGAGCACACCAGACCATGTCATGCGGTGGCTACACTCACCTGGGTAGGTCCTTACCTCTCCCTCACTGATTCAGCTCTCCCAGTTGGTTCCTCACAGACCAGAGCATGGCATTCAGTACATATACATAAGGTCCTTCTACCACTGAAGTAGAACAATTGCATTCAGATAGGTAAAGAGTCAAATTGCAGTCTTATAACTCCAGTCTAGTATTGCACTGCCGGGGGGGGGGGGGGGGGCACGTGCCTCTGGTGCTCCATCCTGTATCCGCCCCTGAAATTTAATTTAACTGGTGGTCGTCTGTTTCGTGGTTCTTCTGGAAGTTCTGGAGGTTGTTGGTGTACATTGGATACATTGTTGTGTTGTCCTTGGCGTGCCCGGCGGATCGGTTTCCGCTTCTTGTTCAGATGTGGCAACGTCACGTGTCCGCGTGTATCTGTGTCCTGATTCGGTGTCGCACATATTTCCCTTTCTACATCGCTTATTTCGCCATGCATGCCTTGTTTGAGACGAACAGCTATTCGAATGATATCATAGCTAGTAAATGACGGTAAAGGACATGTAGCATAGCTAGAGGCCTAGATACATAGATGAAGCTGCAGCTACAAGACGTACCCTTTGGAATATTGTGGAAACAAAATATTTCAACAATTTAGTAATATCTATAGTCAGAGGTGACAGAACAAGGGAACGGGCAGAGCAGAATCTGCAGCTAGTGAACACTAGAACTCATCCAGGAGTTTGATTAGTTATAAACGGCACCAGAGTAATCTTCCTTTTTTCTAATACAGTTTCCAGTATGTCTTCTCACAACAATATGCAGAGCAAGTTGTGGTATCTCCGGGATCCTAAATTGTCCACAGACCAATTAGCCCTTTGGTCTAATTAATTAATTAAATCAAGTGACCTGAAGAGCCACTATCGGATCACAACAGTCAAGTAAACCTAAACCAGAGCCTGTGGCCTCGTACCAGACCCTCTCGCGCTGTCGTGCCCGGTTCCCGTATAACAACGACAACGCCACAATTTGTCTGTAACACACAATAACACACAATACGGAAATCGGGCACGACGGCGCGAGAGGGTCTGGTACGAGGCTATACTGTACCTACTGCTGTATTGTTAGATCTGCGGATGGAAGGACTAGGATTTGGGTATGAAAGACTCAACTGACAGACTGCGCTGTTCTTCATCCCATCCGGTTCGCAACTAATAGCCCAGCAAGGCAACAGCTACGAACAATTAGGCCTGAGACTGTGACAAACGTACAACATACGGGACCTAACCGGCACCTTCAACCCTAGAGGCTAGCTGCTAAACCACAATACCGAGTACATTGATTCATACCTGTTCTTTAGCCTCCTTCACTTAGTATGGAAAGCCATCGTCAGCCAACAAGCACGAACAGCGCAATAAAAAGACAGTGAATGAACCACTTCAGTGCGCTAGCCCTGTAACGCACGCTACTGTGCCTGACCTAACGATTAACGGGTACGGATTAGTTGGCATTGAAAGCGATGTAGTAGTAGTTTCGGGAGCCAAGCCTTCCTCCGTGATGTCGCTCAGTGAGCACGGAGGAAGGCTTGGCTTGCGAGGCTAGTGTACTAGGTCCTCAACATCGCCCCTGTGACGACTAGAATGTCATCTAGACTACACAAAGTTATTTGAGCTTCGTGACGCGATGCACGTGCACTTGACCTAAATAGACACGTACAAACAGTGCCGTTACACGGTTACGCGATGGGCAGCGGGGTAACATGTAAATTTCGCGTGCGTGTATCATCTAGCGACACTCTAGATTTCACGCGCTTCCAGACCCAAAATCGGGAAAACAGTTAATTGGCAGTTGGATTACAATTTTAATTAGCCGCAAACTCAAATTAGGTGAGTGAGAATCAACAGACATCTCATGCTCAGAGTCAGACAACGAAAGAATGTGCACGCTAGCTAGGGTTCGAAAATTCGTGAGTTTATACGTATAAGTTCACTCTGGGATAGAAGGATAGGTTATTAGCATGTAAGAAGCGTTCCCTATGGTAATGTAGCCTGTGGCGCATGTACAGACAGATACAGCCTCGCCCCAGAAGCAATGTGGATTGCAGCCCCGGATGCGCTTCCATCATCACTACGTCTGGTCTGGTACCGCCCCTTGTGGTCGCGCTGAAGCAAATCCGGCAAAAGCTCCTCCTCATCGACTGCGCAGAAGAGCCTGGCTTGCGAGGCTAGTGCCATTGCGTGGTCTCATCGCCTCGTCTCATTGTCTTATCGCCTCATCTCATAGTCTCATCGCATGATCTCATCGCCTCATGTTATTGCCTCATCGCCTCATCTCATTGTCTAATTTTGAAAATGGCACGCCTTAGTCTAGACCAGTGATCACAAGAAGGTATCTAAGTTGTAGCTATAGTACGAAATAAGTAATTGTTAGTGACCCAAAGCTTTGAGGGCCTAACAACGAGACAGTTGAGCGAGCTATCTCTAGCATTGCAATCGACAACTTTTGTAGGTGTGGCTAAAACTAGTGATAAATTCGACCAATGGAAAAGCAGAAACTCGACGTGTCGGTATTGTTTCTGTTCTTTGTTCTTTGCGTCTAGCACATGTTTCATTAGTATCAAGGCATCAATAGGTTCTTCGAAACTGTTGGCCTGAATCAGATAGAAAAGTACATCTCGAGTGTCCAGATGATTGGAGTAAAGCTTTGGTTTATCGTGTACGTGCAACTACTCTCGGGTTTAGCCCTAGATGAAGACTCTTTGTCATCATTCTTGGACTACTTCTGTTCAAAAAATCCGTCAGCTATTCCTGGTCTGTGCAGAAATTATACATCCGTGAAAGAATGTCCTGTTACCAGTTGGGGAGAGTGGCAGTTGGAAAGCTTTTCTCCCGTTCCTCCTTCTAATGTCTCTTGTCCGTCAGCAGGCAGACTGCTCAGGTTTATGCGCACCAAAAACGTTTCTCACTTGTCACCAACTTGCAAGAGCAAAGCAGGAGAGACCTCTGAAACAGAGGACAGATGTAAGTTACCATGTGTACACATAGTCTGATATCGTGGCTTGTCCTCTAATGCATGACATGTTTACTAGGCCCACCAACTACACAAGCTAAAGTATCAGCACTGATGAAAGCTCTTGGCAACGACTTCGGCTCAGACCCAGTGACACCGCCACATCATCCTCTAGACCGGTACATGTTACCTGGAGCTTGTGTTAGACCACCACATAGAATAAAACCTCGCCACCGTCGTTGTGGCGGATGGTTGGTCACGTCCACGCCGCTATCACAAAGGCGCAGTTGCAAGTACGGAGATCCTCGAGATCTTGCCATCGTCATTGACAGCTCCGGAAGTGTCGGAAGCCTTGCATTCACTAGGGCTGTGGATACACTTGCAGATTTCATCAGCCACATGTGTCATAAATTCGAATGTGATGGACCTGAAACAAGGCTGGCCGTTGTTACCTACGGATCAATAGCTAAAACAGTATTCAACTTCAGCTACTCTGGCGCCACTCACAAAAGCAAAACAAACATCGTAAATGACATTAAAACAAAAACAAGTTACATGCATGGTTTCACGGGATCCACAGCTACAGGACCGGCTCTAGTACATTGCAGAGACAAAATATTTCAAGAAAGAAAAGGAATGAGAAGTAAGAGTAAACGTCAAATTTTGCTTCTGACAGATGGTCATTCAAACAAAGGAACAAATCCAGGAGATGTGGCCACGGAACTGCACAACAAATTGAGAATTGATATTTACGCTCTCGGAATTGGAGACAGTGTCAATATTACTGAACTGAAATCTATAACAAAAGAGAGGTCTACAATGAATCTACTCTACAACTTGCTTTTCAATGACTTCTCTGAATTCTTTAAAGTTAATGAAGTTGTTAAAGCTGATCTAGATATTGATGCGCAATGCAAGCCCGCTTCAAAGATTTACGACAAGAAGAAATAGAACAAGAAGATCCAACACCACTGCTGACTTGAATATGAAAAACGTGGTAGTAGATAGACTGTATGTTGATTAATTGGTTAGACTACGTATAAGATGACTTGGTGACTTGGTGGTTCACACATGATTGATCTATAGATCATCAGCAATCAATGCTCTATAAGACAAGATGCTAGATCGACTACTCCTGTATAATCGCACGAGAGACTTTAGTCCTATGCCACTTATCAACAAATTGCAAAGTAAAGTATAAAATGCAAGTTCCTACTTGATAAAAGTACCAGCGAGTATAATTCCCGTGTATCCGCACCTTGAAAATATATTTTCCTCTCTTGAATAGAATAATTCCCAACCCAGTACTTTCGCAACAGCATCATGACAGACGTTTGTCTTCAGAATGGGAAGCATGTCAAGCATCATACCCTTACTAAACTTTGCAGTTAATTAACTTATTTATGACTCTGATGCATTGAGTGACTCAGAACTGTTCAAAACACTAACAAAACTCCTTGCCAGTATTCCCTGAGCTAGAAACAGTAGTCCCCTCTCTCAAATAATTCCTCACCTCAACTAAGTCCCCTATCGCCCGATACCAGAAGACAATAATTCCCTAAGAAAATATTACAGGGCATGTGATGCACTCCTCCCAGTCGCGTGGCTTGTACAAAAACTAGGATTTGTAGTTATTAACAAGTTTGAATAGCACAAATAAAGAGATCTATCGTTTTACTATGTACACTCTACACTTAACTAACTAGCAAGCACCAAATTTACATTACAAACATCTAGTACAGATTTCAAACTTTATCAATGACTTCATAAAACACACAAGCATCTCAAGCTCTCAACTGCACCTTCTTAACAAGTCAAAACGTGACATTACTTACTTAACCTAAATACCAACCCATACCAGATTTGCTGACCGTAGTTATACCAGCACATAGTCTCATCATATTCCCCACATATACTGATTTCTAGTTTCCAAGGTAGCATGTATTCAATTTACTTCAAGTAATCAAACCAAAAACAGTGTATCTGAAATTGTAACTTCTTTCAGACAAAAAGAGGTTGCAGAGTATATTTATTTTCTCTATTCTATTCTATTCTATTCCACGACGGCAACCATCTCTGTAATCTGTACAGGCAATTCACAGTACAAATGACCTATTTACCAGTTAACCGCGTTGCTTCTCCGTTGCTTCCACATTCCACTAGCTCTCGTCAGTGCTGCCTGTTATAAGACTGAATAGATGGTACCCTATGAACTGGTCCACACGCCACTCCAGCACCAGCAGCCACTGGAGACGAAGCTGATCCAAGACTGTACGACGTCTGGGTCATAGCTCCCTGACTAAAACAAACACAACACTCAATACCTACACATAGCAAGAACAGAAAGGACTCACCTGTTATAGTACGGATACTGCATGTGGTAGTACATGTGATATGTGGAAGCGTTCGAAGCCGATGGGTGAGCTGCAGCTGCAGCATTTATGGGAATGTATGGTAGTGTTTGTTGAGGTGACGGTGGCGTCTGTTGTGCGAGATATTGACAATACTGTTGCATCTATAATCATAACTGATACATAAAGAGGCAACGCATATCACAAAATTTCAAACGGTTTTACCTGCAAATAAACAGCCGGGTCTTCTCGACCCCAAGAACACTGCAATAAACATATAAACAGATACTATTAATGTATGGTCCTTCAAAAACCAATGATAAGCATGATAAGCATGGTAAGAATAGAACATCCAGTATATTTGCCTGAGACACGAGGAGCTTCTCAAGAATATGGGTACTATGTATTGACCAATCAGTACACTTAAACTCCCCTTATCTGAGGTATGTCTATGTGACACCTAATCGCGTCACGTGTTTCTAGCATGGACCATGTGGCCTATAGAGGGAGTCACTCCGGCAAACGTCGATCATTTCTTTTGTCCCAAAATTTAGTTATAGTGACTGTTTCCAGTGACACAGAGTGAGCAGGTAATGTATGTATAACGTTCTGCAGTGCATGCTTTGAAATATGGATCGAGATATAGAGGTAAAGGTACAATAAACAACATTTGCTTTGAGAACTGTGGAGTGTTTTAAGAACTGAACAATTCAAGTTACGGACAATGCCCGGTCCAAGCTGCCTCAGATAGGGGAGTTTGTGTGTATACGAATAATGAATTATGCGGATGTGTAGCCTTGAACTTCCAGACCAGAGAGTGCGCAAAAGCACGTGACTCTAGTCTGGACCAAAACAATGCTAAATGATTTTGGAAGTACTTATCAAAAAGCGAGACTAAATGGTAGTCTAACAGCGTAGGATCATTTACCTAGTTCAATATGAGATGGAAGATACTGCGCTTTGTATTACACAAACATCAATGCCATGAGATCTCACGAACAAAGAAGAGACGTCTGCCATGTGTTCCCGGTGATATCTTGGTGGATGGTATGAAACAACGACTCTTAGATTCTGTGGCAGAATGCTAGTTAGTCTAACCGCTCGACTACCGAGACTACTGTTCGACCAGTTGCCAAAGGTGATGGTGTAGCAACACTGCTTTGCATGTTCTCTCACTGCAAGCTTGAAAAGATCAGAGAACTAGAGATGAAACTATGCGTGCATGCACCAGAGTCTCTATTCACGACTCTAGTGTGCACTTAGTGCCTCTGGCGTGCACTTAGCACCAATTACTGCTAAACCAATCAGAATTTAGAGCCAACATTCTGGATCTAAGACGCTGATTGGTTAAGAAGGATATTTCCGAAATCATTTTAGTACCGTTCTGGTCCAGACTAGAGTTTGCGCGTGGTCTGGAAGTTCGAGGCTAGCGGATGTGTTGCTATGCCGAGAGGTCAGTATGAATAAAAAACATCATAGCAACCAACGAATACCCATACAAACATGCAACAAGCAGAATTATTGACACCAAAGACAAGACAGTCGAAAGTGTTGGCATTGTAATAACTAAGATGCTCTAATAAATTCCTCAAAAATAAAATAAAATGTCATAAACTCCTAAAAATAGTACCAATACTGACAGACACAAAGCTGGCCATAAAAAAATTATGTAACCATTTGCAGCTGGTTTTGTCGATGAACTTGGAGAACCCATTTGGTGTAGTAACAAATTAGTGCAGTTCACAATGTAATAGAATCCTCATATTTCTCGTTTTAATATCGATGCACTTGTAAATTACTACATTTAATGTTTCCTTTCTTAGTCATTGTGAAATAAATTACATTTTTAAGGGAAACTTCAACAGAAATACAACCTGATCTCAAAATGTAGGCTTTATCGTGAAACTTCGTGCTGTGCTACTTTCAGACAAACAGTCACTTTGGTAGCGGAAAAAACTCGGGTTATGTACGGAGCATGCACCAAGCTGACACGTCATTTGGCACTAAGCTCCACCTACACCAAATGAATTTCCTGCTTAGCTCAGTCATCTTGCCAGTAAACTACACGCAAACTAAACACGCACAAGGTTCAAGTATGTCAAGGAAGCGTAGACGTTCTCTTCAAGAGAGACCTGAGTAGGCAGACATGCCCCTTCTTGTTGTTCTCTAGTCCTATATCCTCGTCAAATTTAGGTAGCAGTCCGGTGTGCTCAGCTTTGGTGATCAGCATGACTTCTAGATGCCTCATGAGCCGCTCTAGAGGATTGAGCATCCGGGAATAACGAAGGGGCGGTATATTGCCATGGTCTCGAGTCTACACACTGTGCAGGGTGTAAACAACTTACGTACTACAGTACTAGCTACACTGTCTTCATCATTGCACTCAGGTTGAAAGTCTAAGGCTCAATCAGAGCCATACTGCACCTGTAACACTTCACACAGTCGCTGTTTGAAAGGGGCGTGTTTACTTACTCAGATCACTCCAAGAGAACCTCATATTTGAACACACTCGAGTGTTTCTCCTCGTAGATTAATAGATCAAAGGCTGACGATAATTACCATTGAGATTTATTGCGCTAGCCTCATCTTCTGTGAGAGACGAGAGAGTCAAGTCTGCCAGGAGAAAACAGCATCTAGCATCCTACTTTCGTTGCAGAGAGCTCTTCTAAGACCTTAAAACACAAGCTCCCTCTATAGCTATCATTCCCGTTTAGTCTTCGTAGTGGCAAGATAACTGAACTACGCAAGAAATTCATTTAGTGTAGGCTGAGCTTAGCGCCAATGACGTGTCAGCCTGGCGCATGCTCCGTACCTAACCGACATTTTCTCCGCTACCAAAGTGACTGTTTGCCTGAAAGCAGCGCAGCACAAAGTTTCATGATAAAGCCTACATTTTGAGATCTGGTTGTATTTCCGTTGGAGTTCCCCTTTAATTTAACATGTATTGTGCATAAAACTGTAAAAAGCAGAAGAGATCTAGATGCTTATAACAAGAGCTTTTACATACATGTATGAGTATGCAGCCACAACTCTTGTCACACATCACACTTTTAGCAGCAACGACTATATCAGTATGGTCTGTAGTAGTGCAATTACAAAACATAATCTAATATGCTAAGTAGTTCATCAATGCCATACCTACTCTTGTATCACCCCACCCCACAAACACGTCAGCATAGTCTGTAGAGTATGGCATGGGGTCTTGCTGGAGGATATGACACCTTTAGACGCTAATAATTGGCAAAGGTGTTTGACAAATTACTATAACTCAAGTTTACTAGAACAACCTTTGCTATTACCGGTCCTCTGTCATTTCAGATTCACTGAAGCCTTTAAGTTAATTAAATTGTGTCAGAGTAAGAGGCAGTAAACAACAAGTCTGCAGCATCTTGTTTCGGTTCATTTTGCTCAAAGGAATCTTGTGAGCCGTCCACCGCATTTGAAATACCACAACAAACAAATGACTTCACGATTGTGTTGATAACTGTCCATGACTCCAATATCCAATTCAGCACATTTTGTCACGACAGGTGCACAGTTACTGCCATCCTTGAGACACTACTGAACCATACGATGCCATTCTATGATATCATAAGGAACTTCTTTTCTATTGTAAAAGAGCAGATTTTTCTTGACATGACTGAGAACTTGATGTTCAAATGCTGAATGATGTCCCAACCTATGTGCTAAATTTTCCATCTGGGTACCAATGAACACAATTAAGTAAAGTTTAGGTGCGAAAATGTTAGACACTGGGCCAAGTTGGGGATGAGGGCTTGATGGATAATGGGGTGATACATGAGTAGATACAATAAATCACATTGTACAGAATACGTTAGCTTAATTAATTAATTTCTTAATCTGTAACAGTGTTTGACTACCCAAAATTGCCAAAAAATGGTTTTCTGTAAGCAATCAAATAAATGGTGTAATCCACCAGATGACACTAAATAGACACAATACAACTGACAATACTGAAGAACTATTGTATTCACCTTAATGTTTGACCCAGCCATATCACTTCCATGACACTTCCAAATAGCACATGCAGCTTCTTCATGTGTCCGATATCTAGTGATCATATTAGAATTAGAATGGCAGTCAGTCAGTTGTCTACTAAACTTATTCTTACTTCACAAAGGCATAGCCTTTGTCGGCAAATATCCTAATGTCAGTTATTATTCCAAAGTAACCAAATTTCTGACGAAACTGTTCTTCGGATGTCATAGAGCAAATACCACCAACATAAACCGTTGAATTAAAAGTGGTCGACTGAGAAGCGATTTCTTCCAGAGACAGCTGCCTCGGTACTGCAAAAACAAAGTATTGACACAAACGCTATAATGCAGACTTATCCTACTTAGAAGCATAAACATGCTTGTAAGCATGCATGCACACACACACACACACACACACACACACACACACACACACACACACACACACACACACACACACACTACAAAAAATAAATATGACAACATATAAAGTCATGTAAACCCTTGTTACCATCTCTTACAACAATAACTAATATTGTATTACTCGCCAACACAGACTTTATAAAACCAAAATCCAATTTCCTTATGTACCACTGATACCTCTTTCTGTTCCCTTCCTAGCACCCCAGTTAACACGAATAGCACGACCACAAAGAAATACCCCTAACAACAAAAAACATTACAGGGTGCTTTGAGAAAACTGTTGTTTGCTCTACCATTCATTTGTTTGATAGCAGTGGTTGCATCCTGTAAAAAACAAATACGTTGCACTAAATTATATACACAAAATTACACAAAGCAAACACACACACACACACACACACACACACACACACACACACACACACACACACACACACACACACACACACACACAATGTGAATTACTATAGTGTACAAGCTGCAGAAATGCTTGGGTGTACCTAGCCAATCACACACACAACATCTAGCTCAACACTCCACTTCCTCTTGACAATTAATTTCTCTACCCACTGCTTCCCTCCCACTCGCATGTAAATGTCAATCACTACCAAGCTCCAAACTCTTACAGCCACATATCTTTCACTCCATCCAAGGCAGATATCTTTGTCACCATGTTCGCATTTTTACAACACAGTAGCAATATTGTATGAACAATATATTGTAGTGAGGTCAACGAATACAGAAATGGCAGCAAAATACACAAGCAAGGCAATCAACACTAGACTGGCAACTCCTACTTTCAACACTGGCATATAATCAAATTTCTAATATCCCGTTATCTGATAACCATTTCCTAACAACCAGTTACATCATCATTACCTTCCCAGAATGCAACAACAACTTCTAATGTTCACATGATATCACATAGTATGCCAACATATTTCGAAATTTCACACTACCATCATACTTCCCATGAAGTCTCACCTGAAAGGGCAAAGGTTAACATGTGATGCCCTCTGCACCAAGACCTCACTGCCTGTCCCAAATAATTGCTAGATATACGACCCTATTGCCTACCAGCACACAAGACAGAGTGCAGTGGATAAACTTGCTAATGATCAAGTCAGTCATGAATGAGTGACATTGCCATTCACTCCAGTTTGCCACAGTGGCATGATCTTGTCAACAAGAAAGTAGTAACAGTTGAAACAAGGATCAGTGTCGTCAGACTGGAAACTAAAAACGTGTACAGGAAAACCTGAATGATGCTCATTACATTAATGGATTCATGTATTGTCCCTTTACACTTCAAGACAGTAAAAGCATTTCCTTCTACAAGAGCATCTTTTCTTCATTTAATACTCCACTTGCCCTTTAGATATAATGATTGGGTCAACCTTTACAGATATTATTACACCTATCGTTCAGAGAGTTCGTATGTAATTAGGGATACAGAACATTATTCCTTCTATTCATTCATAAGTGTGCCAACTTGTTTGCAAACTCTGACATTTTTCTAGAAATTTCAATACAGTGGTATAAGATGCAGCCATGGTGTGCTTGCACACAGACACAGACACAGACACAGACACAGACACAGACACAGACACACAGACACAGACACACACACACACACACACACACACACACACACACACACACACACACACACACACACACATAATGCAATATGATATCTGGTTATCCCCTAATAAGTATGTTATCCCAGAAGTCTATTATCCCTTTGGTGCTAACACCAACAGGAAGCATTGTAGTGTGTGACTCGTATTTAGCAAAAACGATTACCAGTAAAACATCTCACTTGATACAGTAGCTCCCTCCCTAAATATAGGAGATCTAATATGCTCATGGTTACACTTAGCAGGGAAGAGAGCAACCTGAATATGTACTTATCGTCCTAAATTTAGAATGTCCTTGTGCCTAATATCCTGGCAGTAGATAAGGTGCCCTCATTTAGCATATACTGACAGCAATAACTCACCATCTTATCAACAAAAGAGACAAAACCATAACTCTTGCTTCTGCCTGTGAGTTGATCTCGTACAACTCTAGCATCTCTACGAAATAGACAAACATACATACATAAGATGATAGAACAACAGGTAAGCTGTAAAATGATTTCCTGCCCTACAAAACATAAATAAATAAATAAATAAATAAATAAAGTATATAAATTAAGTTAAGCAATCATAACATATAAGCACATTCACAGTCTCTCCTACTATGAACAACAAGCTAGACTTGCTTCTATTTTCAGTCGTGCCTACAAAACAGATCTGTTGCTTCTTACTTATTGTTTTTTTTCTATGGGTTTGTACCTAACTAGACCAGTTTCTATAAACTAGGAGCTTCTCCGATTGATGGCCAGCATATCAAGCTCTTCAGCTGCTGATATTCTCCCTCACATTCACTAATTGATATTCTACTTACTAGTGCAATAGTACACAGAAACATGTACCTTGAAGCCTTCAGGGTTTTACTGTGTTTGTACCCCTTGAAATAAATGTAATGAACCTATACTGTACATAATAATCTTTCAGTAACAAACAAACAAACACATAAATGAATATTTGACTATACCAAGAAAAAAGGGTTGGATTCTAACTCTTGTAGTAACTGCTAAACACTCCTCTAGTAAAACTGTTAATTAATTAAAACTTGACATTTAATTAAAAACAACAGCTGGTTCAGATAAGATACAATAACAACCACAGTTCCACCCCACCAATTAGTATTGATTCCAAAACAAAAGCAATGAAGGGGAGGCACAGCAGCCCATCCAGTCTAACTGCATGGCCTCTCTCTTGCACCAAACCACACTAATTGGACAATACCCTGACCGACTAGCTCTATTTAGAGAAGACGATAATTAGCTAACTTACGCCACAACTCCATAGGGTTGAAAAGCTGCCTTCAAAGTGTCCGAATCGACGTCGCTACTCAAATCTCCGATGAACACCTGATGGTGGTCTGAAACAGAAAGATGGGCGTGTACATCAAGATACAGTCTCCTGCCGTTATTCTACTACAGTACTGTAAAGGTTTCGCACAGTAGGATGTAAGGCATGCAAGCCTAGCGCTTCCCCGTATAGAGAGTCTCGATCGCTTACTGAAACGCTTCCTGCTCGTTTCACACACTGAATCTGAAGACACACCCTCCTTGTGTCCGTTACTTCTACTCGTACTACAACGACTTTCACTCGACTCGCTGTCGTCGACCTTCACAATGTCTGGAGAAAGCCGAGAGACACTGAGGTTTCTCTCGATGTTTTCAGCGAGTTCGCAGACAGAAGTACTGTGATCCTTATCCGAGGAAGTGGAATTTGTGTCTGACATACTCTGACAGTGAAAAGCGAAAGAAACGACAAGTGGAGAGTGCGTGGAAGAAAAAACCGCGACTAACCGCAAACTTGAAACGAGCACAAATGACTACCTACTCACCGGCGCTGTCTTTTCTGGTAGCCGTGTTGCTAGCTCTCCAGTTGACCTTGATTTTCTGGACACAAGAAACAAAAGCTGGAATGCAGACGTTACAAAGGACGTGGGGACAGCGGAGTCGCCAAAGCGAACACGTGGGCTGGACTGGCGTTGCTAGAAAGCGTCCGACAGACGCGCCACAAACAGCCAGGTGATGAGCAGCCGACGAATTGCAGCATTTCAATCCTTTGTTTCATTTACTTCCGGAGCGACCGCGCCCACGCCTCCTTACCTTGTCAAAAATGGTCCGACCGTTCATCGCCGCAATAGCTCGAGAAGCAGTCGCGTGATTGTGAAACTCAACAAAGCAATACGGAGCTTCATCGGGATGCTATGGAAGACAGATGAGCAACAATACGGACAGAAATCAAAATGACTGACAAGTCAGCACACAATCACTCAGTCCTACCTCGCGACTGGGAATTAGTTTACAGCTTTTGACTAGTCCAATTGACGAGAATATATCGGATATGAAATTTTCTGTTGCCCGGGGATCTAGATTTCCAACGTACCTGTAAAATGCATTTGATTTTCATAACCCAACGAAAACGGCGCAGACAGCACGCCCTTACAGCACACGTAAATCGTCCTCCATGTCCGTCTAAGCTAAAATCTGGAAAATAGTAAAATAAGGCTGGGATAAAACGATAAACTAACAAGCTACACCAAAATAGGCCCAACAAAGTCGATGGGCATGCGCACACTTGTTGCGTTTTTACTAACTCAAAGAGTCGGCATGGCAAAGCAACAGGTAGCTACACATTGCAAAACGAGCGAGACATCAGCTGGTCCAGGCACTGTTACTGTACTTATGCATATTTACGCTAACCGTTGTCTAGTTTATGCAAGCCGTGCAACGAGATGACGCAGTACAAGTGGAAACGTTGCTACGCGAGGACAGAACGCTTGCAGTGGCAACAGACGAGGTAAGAAGCGAGCACGTGTTGCAGTTTCGGCTGTTTCTTGTCTAAAAGAATGATTTTTCGTAAGTTTCGATTTTATCTCTAATAGTTTGGAGAAACTGCTCTGCACAAGGCATCCAAACTCGGGAATATTTCCGCTGCCGAGAAGCTGATTAAGGGCGACAAAGCGTGTGTAGACATCGCATCGAGAAAGGTCTGATGATCTCCACGTGCAATTTAGTTACTAGAATAGACGGATTTGTAGCATGGAGACAAAGCCGTACAGCAAAGGTGAAAGTCAGGAGAGAATAACTGTCCGTTTTAGTTTGTCTTTGTAGTTGCCAGCGAATTTAATTAGAAAAGAAAATGGACAGATACATTATGTGAAACTTGAAACTGAATGTCATGGCAGCATAGTTATAACCTAATTAGTGATACTGCACTGACAAACAAAGGGGCGTTACTAGCGCGGTTGTTTACCAGAAAGCTAAATTTAGTAAGTGATGTCTAATGTTGAAGGATGATGCATGATGTAAAGTTTGTAACGTTTGCTTGTTATGTTGTTATTATGTATACTTCAAGGTTTAATTAATTAAGAGGCTCAAGTCTAGAGAATTGGCCGGGCAAAGCTGTACATTATTATATTATAAATTAATTATTTATTATATTATAAATTAATTATTTTATTATGTTATAAATTTAAATTTTGTGAAACTCGTTCTCTAATGTGTCAGTGGCAACTTGAATTGTTACTCATAAAATCTCTGGTGTCAGACATTGTGTTAATTGGTAAATATATTACTTTTGGCTTTGCTTGACAAATGAAAATGGAATCAGTGCTAGATATATCAAGGAGTTGGAGCTACATGGAAAATGTAAGCTAGAGAAAGCATACTATTATTTTACTGTTAGCAAAATACCTTGTTTTGCATTCAAATGTGTTACATCAATATTGGTGGTAAGTACTGTAAATCCAGAAATTTTCATGCTCAAATTTTAGTACATGTACTTCTGCCCATGAAGTAAAATTTTAGTTTGTACATATGTCATTTTATACGAGACATTGGTACTGTACTGTAGCCGAATTGAAGTGCATCTATCTAAATTTTAGTATTCATGTTATTTTAGTACACCATGTAGCTGTACAAAAATAACTAAAATTTCATGAGCACAAAAATTTCTGGATTTACAGTATTTTGTCGAGCAGATTAGCTCGTTTAGTAGAAATTGCATATATAGACTTACCAGGCAGTAACCTGCACAAGTAAGGAGTATATGCATACAGAAAATAGGTACGTACAAATCTGGCTGACTGAGTGAGTCATTAATATTGGTCGACTAAGCAACTGATCAAGCCTTTGCCCTCTGCAAGTAAACACATGCCTTCTTATCAGGAATGCACAATATTTGATATTTACAAAGTGAGGAATGTTACTTTAGGATTCGCGGGTTAGTAGAAAGTTCACTTTTAGGAGACTTGTGTGACGTTTAGAGAGATTGCTACTTATGCGACACAAATTTATATTTGGGCTTTGTGGGTAGTTGCATCTATTTGTATAATGTTAATTAATGTACTAATGGAAGGTCCATTTACTATGCAGTGATGTATAAACAGTGTGAAGAGATGTGGCTTGTTAGTTGTTTAGATAATTCTGTTCAATGGGATTTCTTTATTGGTCACTGCCTGTTCTATTTTAGGAAGGATATACTGCTGTTCACTTTGCTGTTGCTCACGGTCACCCAGAGATGTTACTGTTGTTGTTACACAACAATGCTAATAGAGATCCTGTTGCAAATGAATCACATGTAAGTGAATACTCGGAAGACTTAAGTTAAAACAGCTGTCAGATGTGTGAGGTTTGTGTTTCTTTATTATGATCAGCATCGGTGCACTCCATTGCACATCGCTTCGAAGGGAAATCAAGTGGCGTGTGTCAAGGCTTTAGTAGATGTCAACTGTCGGATTAACAGCAAGAACAAGGTTTGTACTTTGATAGTTAAATGGTGTGGTGTCTAGTCGCATTTCTTACTTCTTTAACATTTCAAGAGCGATTGCATGGTTATGCTTGAGGTTAATTAAGTATGACAAAGTCATGTGGACACTTGTCAGATGTACAAAGGAAATATAGAAACAATTAATGGTAGCATAATTGATTGCATATTGTGGTTACTAAAGCAACATTTCAGCAGTGGTGGACTTAGAGAGTGGCGCAACATGAGCGCACCTACCCATTTTGGGACCAGAAGTACAGTGCACCCAGATGTCTTCCGAGGTACTTGAGCATGCACAGAAGCAGATTGTATAGACCATTGTATAGACCATTGTATAGACCATTGTATAGACCATTGTATAGACCATTGTATAAAATTAAACTAGTGATGTGCCTACATTAAGTGGCGCTTGGCAATGTGACTGTATTTCAATGTTTTGTTAATTCTGTTATCAGCAATTAGAAATTACAAGTTAAATCTTAATTAACAGATTTGCCTGATTTTTTATTTTGTGACATCACATTGCCAGCACCCTAAAGTGCACCTACCCCGTTCAAAAACTTTTGATTTGCCACTGCAGGCACATGAAAAATTAGCATTTGAGTGAAGTAGAAAGTTAATAATGTTGAATTGTTTGTATGGTATGGATTCTAGGTATGGATTCTAGGTATGCTTGCTCTACATTTAAAATCTTTTTAATAGTCTGCAATATTAGACTAATATTCTGTACAACATATATATTCACTTGTTATTTTTGTTTGATTAGCAAGGGAAGGTGCCTCTGCATTTTGCGGCTGCTGGCGGTAATGCTGAAGTTGTGAGGTGCCTCTTAAACGCAGGATGTGAAACAGATTTGATTGACATGGTACGAATATGACTGCACGTTACTTGAGTTCGTAACTATATGACTCTGTTAAGTACAGCATGGCTGCACTGCTCTTCACTTTGCATCCGAAGGTGGACACACGTCTATAGTCGAGTTGCTTACTCGATCACCATTCCTTAGCAATCCTACCATTTGTAATAAGGTAATTATATTAATTGCAACTGAATGTGCATGATTTTTGTACATGAAGCATCTTAATTAAAGTTTGCAATTGAACAATTAGTATACTACCACATTTTATGTATTACTAATTTATGTATTATTAATTAATGATATTTGTGATGCTAGTAACTTATTTTTACTTATTTTATAATTTTCTATTTCGCACAGAATAACCAAACAGCAGAGCAACTGGCTCAGCATGGCAGACACAAGAGAGTAGCCAGCTTTCTTAGAGAGTACAAGAAGGTAGTTAACCTACATACATATGCCATAGTTTTTCGATCTTTGTGTCCAATAATGAACAATGTGTTGGCAGAAATATGAGGAGTGGGTTCGTCATCTGAAGACTAATGTACCAATATCGAAGATCAAATTGTATGTTTGTGGGGAGACTGGAGTAGGCAAGAGTTCTCTACTGGAAACTCTACAGCAGAGACTGCTGAGGATGCGTAGCCAGTCTCTGAATGGTAACACTGATCAACAGAGTACTTCGGTTGGCATTCGAATTAAGAATGTGTCCATTGGCTCAAATGGTTGGTTCAGTGCTTGGGATGTGGGGGGTACGATGGCTGGTAATGTGGGGATAGAATACTTGCTATCTTCTGTCAATGCTGTGTATCTGTTGGTTCTGAGTCTTCAAAGCAACATAGAGGAGTTGAAGCAACAAATTAGACGCTGGCTGTCTTTAATTAGCACATGTGGCCTTGCTGATGGTTTAACTAAAGGTTAGATTTTGCACAGTTGGTCTTGTTGTTGTTGGCTCTCATAGTATTGAACACATACACGCGTGCACGCGCGTGCGCGTACACACACACACACACACACACACACACACACACACACAAGACATACACACATTAATGCATGCATGCACATGCACACATTGGAAACAGATGTGTTAGTGAAGTTGCTTATGAAGTATACACCGTTATACAGTAATACGTGTATGCACTGTATACAGGAATTCCATAAGACTTGGGGATTATGTTTTAGCCACTAGAGTTGATTCAAGTAGTTTGAAATTTACACATGTAAACATGCAGGTAACTAGTATTGGTAGATAGTGTGGACATGACACTCAACATTAAAAGATGTAATACTACACAAGCCACTTTACCAATGCAGTTCTTGGTGACTTGCTTATAATACCGTATTTTTTTGATTAAATGCCACGGCATTTATTTTTAGCTTGGGCTCCAGTTGTGGTGTTTATTCGAGGACGACGTTTATTTGTTAAAGGTTCTCTGTCGGTGCTCTATGAGTGTCACACTGTAGGTTTGACGCCTTTTCTAGAGAACCACACTTACACCATACTGGTACAGTGTACCCATTTCACACTTTGAGATGTCACGTGGTGAAACAGTATCTGAGTAGTCTAACGAAACGTTTTCCTCGTGTATGCCTCCGATGAAGTCGTACGATTTTTCCTTCAAAATACGAACAATAGATGAAATACAGTGTGTATTTGAGGGTGGCATTTAATCAAAGAAATATGGTACTGTAAATCAAAAAATTTTTGTAAGCTATTTAATTTTGTAAATTCATAAAAATTACAAAAAATTACTAACTTAAGTTGCTACTAATATTTGTAGCTCAAATTCCATGACATTTTGTAGCCCAAATATCCACACGGATGCACATAACACTCTGAATGAATGATCGTCTGTATTGTTTGGGTTGGGCAGAAACGGCTTTCTCGGCTCAGGGTAGTGTTCTGTTAGAAATTGGCTTTACAAGCCAAGCAATCAGAGACCTACCTACCTGGATGTTGATTGAGCCTTATTAATTCCACTCACGTGTTTAAGGCGCATGAGGGAAGTTTATGAACATGAATTTCTTACAAAATAGAGTTTGCAGCAATTTACAAATTTTTTATTTACAAAAATTTATTAATTTACAGTAGATAGTGTAGATGTGCAAGGTGTGTAGCATTGACTGGTGTTGCTACAGGTGCACAGCCATCAGTTGTTTACAAGCCAACGGTGCTGCTTGTTTTGAGTCACGCCGACATGGTTGGAGATGCCATTCAACAGCGAGGCATCGTGGCAGTTTACGACGCGGCGTCTCTATTTGTCGAGAAACTGGATATCTTGGGCGACATCAAGGTATTTTGTGTCAACAGCACATCTTCAGACTTCCAAATGGGTCAGCTGAAAGAAACTATTTGCCAAAAGCATCGACTAATTACTAGGGTAAGGTTAATTAACTATAGACCTTATAATATATAAATGGTGTTACATATTAATGTAGGGTATGGTAAAGAGTGTTTGACATGTTGTATTTAAATACATGTTAACAGTTTGATGCTATGATTTGGTTTTGCACTGTAGCGTCATCCGCATGTTCCACTTTTTTGCGAAGTTTTGGCTGATTCTGTTAACAAATCGATGACTGAAAGGGCACTGGCTCCTATCGCTCTTCTTACTGATTTTCGTTCTTCATTTGTCACAAAAATCAACCCTTTGGCAACAAGAAATGACTTAGATCAAGCAGTTTTGGTTCTTTCGATGGCAGGGCGTGTATGTGTAGTCGTACTACTTTGTGATGTGTGTTGTCCTGATATGTGTCACTGACTCTAGGTGGTTCATACAAGATGGGCAGTTGGTCCTAATCGATGGATTGTTCTTGATCCAGACTGGCTTTGTAACAGGCTGTTCAAGGCTGTGCATCTTTCTGGCGTTGGTCGGTTCTTAAAGTTGGCTGCTGATAAGCAGGGATTTGTGTCAATGGAAAATTTGAAAGGTTTTTTCTAGAAAATTTTGTTTTAAATTATGTGCAAATGAAGAAGTCATTACTAAGCATAATTTGGTGTAGGCAGGATTATCTATTAAGGTTTTCAGTTAATATCAATAACAAATGAGGATTATCTGTTTGCCCAAATGATTTATAACAGCTTTTATTAATTGATGTCAACGTAATTATACTATAATATCTCTCTATTATTTAGTTCTTGCTCGAGTATCGTTCCAAGTCCTTTCAGTCGTACACGTATGATAGACTTTGACTTAACACTTCAGTTGACAAACAAAATGATTATTGCTTGCCTGGAAACCTGCCTAGCTATACACCCGTGCCTTTGTCGTCCAATGTAATGTTATCAAACGCTTAGTATGACCATGCTGTATAAATTTTGTCATGTAAACAGTGTTGTAAATCAATGGTGTACGTAGGTTTTTTTCTCTCTACACTAGCAATACCCCAGGCTAAGGCCCTTTCTTTGATGCCTTCAGGAAATTTTTGATTTGGGACATCAAACTCGTAAAGATGGAAAAAGATCGATTTATACTTGACAAATTAACTGCAGCAGTTCTACACTCCTTGAGTTTCTCTTTAGGCGTTTTTATTGTCACATTTGTATACATGTATGAAGGAGGTCTGAGGCAAGAAATTCATGGTAAACAAATCAGATAGCTTTACATAGTGGCTGGTGTGATTGATTTGTTTGTCGAAAGGAATCCTCGTCGTATGACCATAAAGTTTTCACAGCTCATGGCTAATTAAATAGTCTATCAGATAGTGAGACATTTAAGTGTTGATGTTTTCCTCTGCATTGTTACACTGTTTTATAAACATTACAAGTTAATTGAATAACGTTATTAGTTTATATTATTAAACAATTGATGACATCATAAAAATTGACGCACAAGCTTCCTTCAGCAATACCCCTGTGAGTGACCCTGCGTATACGACTGGTAGATAGCTGTATGTGGCACTTATTGAGTTTCTTGTAATTTTTTTCTTTCGTTAGAGGAATTCCCTGAAGTCAACAGAGATCAAGTTGCTAAGATGTTGGAAGATTTTGGTGTTGCATATCAGCAGAAGTGTAGCCACTGTTGTTCAACACGACTCGAAATTCCATCTCTTATGAAGAAAACCTACAGAACCGGCATAGAATTATGGAAACAGCAAGATGAATACCCGATCTACAGTGGTCGACGGATTCGGTGCAATAGCGAAAGTGCAGGCAATGTTTTTCCGTTTGGTTTGTTTTCGAAGTTTCAAGTGGTCACTCGTACGACATATGGAGGGGACATCCCACTGTGGCACGGAGGCCTGATCATTCCCTATCCATCAAAGTCTCTTGTTCAAGTGCTTGTTGAAGCTCACGATGATTGCATCGACATATCTGTTCGTGGTTCGGCCGTATCGTCTCAGAAATGCTTTGAGCATTTGAATACCGTGTGGCGTCTACTACATAATACTATACAGCAAACATGCCCAGTTGTCCGACTTCAAGTTGACATACTAAGTGTCCATGACCTTCAGGCTCATTTGGAAACTGCTGCAAGCTATTCATTGACCGATGTCATAAACGCAGAAAGACAAGATCTAAAGTTGTTTCATCCGGATGGGTTTCAAGAGAGTCCGGTTGATCTCCTATATTGCAGTTCTCCCACGATTTGTCACTCTATGAAAGAGCCAACAATGCCAGCTTGGTATTTACCTATAGAAGTAATACAAAAAGTAGAGGAGGTCTTTGGTCGTCCAGCAGTTAGGGATTGTGACGCAAAAGCTGACTGGATTAGGCTGGCCGAACAACTAGGAATGACAAAAATGATTGGTATACTTGCACTTACTCCTAAAAAGGCGTTTCACATTCTCTTGGAACAATGGACGACAAATCCACATTGTTCTGTTATGATGTTGATTCAAGCACTGAATGCAATTGAACGAGGCGATGTTGCTGCTGTGATTACAAGACACTTGCCTACTTTTCAGTGAACATTAGAGAGTATGAATTGCATTTTTAACTCTTGTGGCTTGTTATTTTTCTAGATGATCGCTAGTTTTGTATTGGGATGACAAGATGGTTGCTCTTTAGTGTGACAGTATGTAGCCAGTCTTGCTGCTTTCTAAGAATACAAACTATACAGCTTTTTTACTTTTTACTCAACTGTTGTGGAAGGCAATGATTGCCTAGAATGTACATGTTGAAAAATGCAGAGATTGGTATAGACATAGCTGTGTAGCTGTCTTGCAGGACCTGCATGGTGCACTTACATCAACGTTCTCATAATGCGTGCATATGCAAACACATTATGATTTCAGTTACAGTAGAGTTTACAGTAAATCTGTCATCTGCTTGTCAAGTATAATAGGTGTCATGATCTATATACATATAGTATTCTTGTTTCAAGAACAGAACTTGAAGCTGTGTCATTAATAAATTATTAATAAATTTAGTCTTGAATTGTGAATTCACTAACACTAAAGTTCATGCTGCTAGTCAACGTTCTTCTGTTGCAATATCTATAGATATACTGAGCCTACTGCAAAGACGGCTGAGCTGCTGTAGAGCCCTCGGAAACCCCAGCTTTCGTGTGCGAGATACCTACTGCGCATGCTTGCAATTGCTCACTGTCGCGCAATGAGTCGCAAACGCAGGCTTGAGATAGAATGTCCATCTATCTCAGAAGTGGTGGAGGCAGAGCCAACAAAAGAGCCTCCCACAACTCTTCGCTTGAAACCAAAAAAACTAAAATCAAGGAAGTCATCAGAGTCTGCCTACCACATTGCTCAAGAACAGAGTCACGGGAAGATGATGTTGTCTCGATTGATGAATATTGAAGAGCGAGCATCAAAACTAGAGAAGGAGGAGATTGAGGAGGAAATACGTTCTATTGTTGAAATGATGCAGAGCCCACAGAATGGCTTCTTGAGAAGCAAAGCAGCAGCTGTACTTGCCACCGTGTTAGCCAGTGCTCAGTGTTTACCTGCAGTTGTCAGTGAAGGAGTTGAGGAACTGCTCATGCAGTTGAAAAGAGATGGTAGGTGTGTCGAACGAGCAGTGCAGAAGTGTAGTGTGTGATAAGTTTGTGTATGTAGATAGTTGGGATGTGAAGAGTCAAGTTGTTCTTGCTTTGGCCAAAGTGGCACCACATGTTTCTGAGGTCTGCAACACTACAAATAATGTACACAAACAAGATGAAACTTTGAATAATATAAATGTAACAACAACAACAACAACAACAACAACAACAACGACAGTAACAACAGCATAGTAACATTATACAAAAATAGTTTACTAGTAATAAGAATAGTTATCATTGAAGGTCAGGATTTATAATGTTAGAATATGTTTAGCTGGAATAGCACAATGTCAGGTTTGTCTCACTTGTTATAAATAGATTATTATTATTACTGTTAAAAATCTATTTTTAGCAATTATATTTAAATTCTATATTTAGTAACACTATTGTTTATTAATAATTTTACTACAACAATACTGGCTACACACTGCTACAACAACCGTGATTAAAAGAAACTATGTCAAGTAGAAAGAACAACAGTTACTATGTCTGCTAAAGAAAAAGACTTAGTGAGTGAGTTCGAGATGAGCCTCACTCTGCACAATGTCCATCATGTCTAATTTGATCGGACATGTAGTTTGATCTTGTCCTTTGAACACACAGAATTACCGATCGTAATAGAGCAAAAATTAGTCTACATCTAATCATAGACATTGTTTGTGCATAAGAGGTATTTTAATTGTTTGAAATGATGTTAGCTATATGCTTGAAAAATGTGGTAGACAATAATATTAAGTTTGAAACGTGTAATACATTTCAATATATTATTCTACGTACATATCTAAGCATATCAACTACTAACAGTTGTTATAGTCTAACAAAACTAAAACAACGTAATAATAAAAAATTCTAATAATTTTTACGGCTGCAGTAGTTGCTTTGCTTTAGCTGGATGGTTCATATGACTGGATGCCTCACAATGTATTCCAATATAATACATTTTTCTTTGAGTATTAATTAATTAACAATTATCAAAAGGAATTTTATTACAGGCAGACTGCAGTACTAGTAGGTACAAGTGTAAGACAGATTCAATTTATTACCTTAAACTGTTATTCTTTTTGTAGATGATGCTTGTTGATGAACTCACGTCTGTTGCAAAGGCTGTAATGGCTGCCGTGTTATATCACTTACCCTTTGTTATGCTTTGTTGCAATTTGGTATTGCTCTATAGGTAGCCGCAGAGAGGCATCATGGAATCAGAGCCAGTGCTCTTCGAATGATATGCTCATTAGCCATGAGAGAAGGTGACACACTGGACACTCAGATATTGCTTAGCCAGTTTGCTCAAGACTGCGACGCTCGAGTAAGGCAAGCAGCGCTAAGCAGCTTGGTAAGGAAAAACACAGAATTATTTGTATATGTCATGTAGTTGGGTTTCTAAATGTTTTCTGGACTTCTCTGTAGTTACAGTTACATACAAAGGGATTTCAGCTGAGCGTTTTAGTGTATGACAATGTGAGTTTAACGTTTAAAGTCTGCGTTTTATAGTTTATTTATTACACTGTTGTTAGGCATGTAAGTGTTTGAAAGACGACAACGAAGACGTTCGTTTGAAAGCTCTTCAGATAGTTCAGATAATTGGAGTGACATTTCCTGACAAGTATTCTATTTTTTAGCTCTGTCGTGTACATGTCATTTGATGCTAATGTTACTCTGCTTATATCAGGCTTGTGCCTCTACAAAACGACTCGTCAACCGAGATACGTCTTGTTGATGATGCTTTTGTAAAAACTTGTGACATGGTTAGTGCATGAATAGAATATAGAGTCGTGGAGGTAACTGTTACATACATCAATGACAGGTGAATGATTTGTCGATGCAAGTGAGGGCTCAAGCATCTAGGCATCTGGTCAGAACTATTGTACTGTCATTATCGTTATATATTGTTAGAACTGTTTACTCATGAAAGTTTATGTTATATTTATGCGGCTAATTATTGAATTTCCACTCTTATAGTTGTGTTTCACTTGTTGTTTGCCATGCAGCTAATTTGAAGAAAATGTTAAACATAGTTTGGGTTTTGTGATGTTGTTTGGTGTACAGTGTGGAGATAGTGTTATAGGCAATTAGCATCGAAACATGTACTATCAGTATTCTAATGCTTTAGTTTCTAAGTAATTAATAATAATACATAAGCTAGAATTTATCAGAAAACTGAGTGTGATACATACTCTAATGATGGAAATGGTTACATTTGTAATACTAAGTTGTATTTTGTATGAGTGCAATTTTGGATGGTTAAAATGTTTGTTTTTTGATGCATGATTAAACCATTGCAACCATTTCCATGTTATCTATGTACACAAATATTATTGGTGACGACTTTAAATGCTTCTTGCAAATTGACTGACGAAATGTGACATCTCTGGCACAATAAGTTATTTTCACTCGGCCTCTGTCAAGGTTTTTGATGTGCATGCAGCTTGAATGGAATAATTTTAAAATTTTGTTATTGATAGACTGTACAAACATTTGTGAGATCAACCGGTGGTCAATTTAACTGTTTGAAATCCTATCAGTGACGTAGGAACCAAGATTTGGTTGAGGGGCACACTTTTTCCTAAGCTCTGCACAACAAGGCTAACTGTATTGTTGATTAATCATATATGTGCATGCTACACAGCAAAAGACAGGAAACCAACATTAACACTGTAGTGTTAGGTCAGTTTGTCATGTCAGTGTTAGTTTCTATGTGACATGGATAGCACCGAGAATTTGTGGGGGAACTGTGCCCCCATGCCCCCTGGTTCTGTCGCCTCTGCCTATCACATTAGGAAATGAGTGTAGTTTCAGTCATTGTCGTAACCAACTTTAGTCTGTTTAATTAATATGTAGTACACGTAGTAAACTGATTGTGCTCGGTATTCTTGTCAACAGGGATTATTCAAAGGTGTTAAGTTTCAGTTTTTAGAGCAAACGTTGGATAAGAAATTGATGTCTCATCTCAAGGTATGTTGTCTTGTTGTGGTATCTGGATTGCATGAACAATGTCACATTGCAAATAGAAAAAGAAGACAGAGCATGAAATGAGGAAGGAGAGACATGCCACTGGAAAGTCTGCAGGTGGTTGGGAGTCTGGTCGACAGTGGGGTAGTAACTGGTCAAAGGTCAACAATTCACTGTGTTAGCATTGGCTCGTTTGTTATTGAAGTGGGCGTACTTTTGTTTTAGACTGATCTGAATCCTGATGAGGTCAGTTTAATGAATCAAGGTGCATGTGGGGCATTTGTGCATGGCCTGGAAGATGAATACTTAGGTAAGGAATTATGTGTGATGTTTGTGATTTAGAGTGAGTGAGCCTTGTGAAGCATTTTGACTGGATGTTATTTTATAATAATTGTACTTTTATATTTTTGAGATGATAGCGTGTGTGCGTGCACACAAGCACGCGCGTGCGCGCGCGCGCACACACACACACACACACACACACACACACACAAGGAGTATGAGTATATTCAATGGACTTTGCTGTAGTAATTCTACTTTTGTGCAAATGTGCTGTTTAATAATGAAATAGTGTATGAGTAACCTATTAGGGTGGTGCTTATGAAACATTTTTCACTAAATGTACATCTCACTGCTTAGTGGTGACAGGAATATCTAGTTATGGATTTGTTTTGCCATCGTTCGTGCTTGTTGTTAAAAATGGATTTTTAATTATAATATACTTTATTCCTGTGTTATTTGTGAGTAGAAGTACGGATGGCATCTCTTGAGGCTCTTTGCCAATTGGGAATTGAATTTCCACAATTTGCAGTGTTGTCATTAGACTTTTTGGTGGACATGTTTAATGATGAGATAGATACTGTTCGGTAAGATATCTGTTGTCTGCCGTATGCAATGAGACTAATGTGCATCTGAAATTTGTCAATTTAGCCTTAATGCAATAGAAGTCTTGCGTCATGTGATTAGCTCTGTGGAACTTCGTGAGGATCAGTTGGAGACAATTCTTAGTGTTTTATTGGTAATCTGCAACTTCACGTTATTGCTACTCTAACTAGCATGGTCACAGGCTTTTTGTTTATTATTTAATTATGTTTGCTCTTGTAAAGGATTCCTCTTCTGATATTCGTGAGGCAATTAGAATGCTGCTGGGTAGCTGTTACATGAACAGCAAACCAGCTCTTGACCTTACCATTTCTTCACTGTTATCGAATCTGGCACGTTATCCACAGGACAGGCTGCACATTTGGATGTGAGTTCTATATAATGTATGTTGTTTCCGATGCTTGTGCTTGAGCAAACTCAGTCTTTTGACTGAGTGAGAGGTATTAAGCAATACCAGATTTTGTGTCCATTTGTTTAATTGGTTTGTGGGCACTACTTGGTTTCATGCCCATGCTTGTTAGCATCTACTAGTATTGGTGGATACTTATTGATTGAAGAACTAAATGTCAGTAGTGGTGGGTAGGATTATAGACACGGGGAAAAACGTACACGTGTATATTGAGACTGTAGTTATGAATAAAGAACATACACTAGACAGAAATTAGTGAGTTTTGAAAACAACCATTTTTGTTAATAAACTGAGAATTGTCTCAGTTAGGAGGAAATTTGGTAGCGAAGGATCCAAACAAAAGACACTCACTTGCTCATAGCTAGAGAGATAAAGAAATAGGCTTACGGCATCAGGATTTGCCATAACTCATATGTATATGTCAAGCTTCTTGTATTGTCAAGCATGTGCTTGAGTGTTGTATTTGTTTTAGGTGTATGAAAGAATTGGGCCAACATCATGGTAGTTTGGCTTTTGCTTTGCTGCCTCAACTACTCAACACTCATCCATACTTTTCAGCTAAAGAACCAGATATCGAAGATCCAGCATGTATGCTATGGATCTATAGTGTACGGTAATGGTTTCAATTGCCTCAACTATTGTATAGATATTGGAGTTCTCATCTTGGTTTTTAACGCTGCACATTGCTATCCAACTATTGGTCCACTATTTCCACAGCACACCGTTCGACATTACCCATACCTTAGAGGTAGCCTGCCGGACTTGGTTCCCTGTCTCGAGGTGAGCTGGAGAGATTTGATGTTTGTTTTCATGCATTTAGTTTATTTACTTGACAACTCAAATGTTTAGCTAAAACCTTCTCATGGAACTATTGCGCCTGTGATGTCTGCCAGTTCAGGTTGTAACGTATTTGGTAGATTTCTATTGTTGTATTGACCTGTTGTTTGGTAGCAGATAGTGCACTCGAACTTATTGCTGCAGTGGTGGACAAGGCGAGAATGGTTTCGACATGTGGAGATCTCTCTATGGTGCAAACTGTGCTAGAGAGTGCAGCAAGGTTGATGAGTTTGTTGTTTGTCGAAGCATTGCTGCTTATTGCTTTGGTGTAGTGAATTAAAGCAGTTGTCAGAATTGTCTCGATGTGTACAAGGTGTGGCAGAATGCTCATCATTATACGTGAGATGCCAACTGCTCTTGTTGAAGGTAAACATGACGACTGCAGTAGTGACTTGTAGTTGGGGCAGTCATCAGGTGCTAATAAAGTGAATTCAAGGTGCTGTTTGGAGTCTCTTGGATGACATCATGAACTTGTTGTTTGTCATATTAATGCCCAGTTGCAGCTCACATAGAGTGTGATAGTACATTCATGTGATGTAGATTATAGAGAGGAACAAGTGAAACATGTCGAGCACTTGTATATCCTCGGCTACAACATTTTTGTGTAGTGCTACATAGCCAGCTATTCTGTTGTGATGACTACACGAGACTACGTGTATCTATAATATAACAGTGTGTGCATGGGTGTGGGTGTGGGTGTGGGTCTTTCATAGCCATCCCTTCTCCTTTTTTAGATATGGAGAGAGGGGGAGGGGCTGGCTATGAGAGACGTATGACCTATTATATTTAGCAAATGAAGCTGCAAAACTAGTGGAAGTTAACTTGAACTCGAGTTTTGTACATGTACAACACTGTAACTGTACTAAGCATCCACAATGAAACCAACTGATACAAATACACTTATATAGTGAGTGATTGCTTACTAAAACAAATTGTTCACGTTGAACATTAATTTTTAGCATAGCAAATGAATTTTTTACGTTAGTGAAAGAAGTAGTGCTCTAGCTGTCATCATCATTCTAATTCATTTGCTTTTCAATTATTGGAAACGGTTCTTGAATGAAATATTTATATACATCTATTTGATTGAAATCTTGCTGATAGGCTTATCGTATTGTTCAATTTTTCTAGGCATTCAGACCATGGCTGAATTGGACAGACAGCTTACACTCCAAAACACATATGTCGTCATCGTCTCTCCTGACGAGCAGTTACAGTGTACAAATGGTAGAGAGCCATTACCTCACAACTACAATGTACTAACATGGTTGGTTGAGTAGTTGTTGGAATTGTCTTATACGATGCAATATGGCTATGGAGGACTTAGTGTTGCTGAGCAAGCAGCCATCATGGAGATTCGTTTGCTAGCTCATGTTTACCAGCTGCTCTCACACAGTCACATACTGGTCAGTAGCAAGAACGAAAGCAGATACCAACAGATTCCATTTTTGTTTGATCGTCTTCAACTCTATGAGAAGTTAGTGAACCATTTTGTGAATGCATGCCACTTGTTGATTTGTCCTGTTTAGACTCTGCAAAGACGGTGGGATCGATATGAGCACCTCAGTTCGTCCGTTGGTATTTGCGAAAGCTGTGTACTCTGGAAAAGAAGCCGGTAGCTTATTGCAGAGTCTTCAACAAGCTTTAGAACGAGTAGCAAAAGTAAGGTAGCAAATGAGCAGACGAAGTTATCAGGTGCATGATCATTGTGTGTGTGTGTGTGTGTGTGTGTGTGTGTGTGTGTGTGTGTGTGTTAGTTGCCTTATCGGTTTGTCTTTGAGTAGGAATTTGTTGTTCAAACTCTTCAGTTTTCTCCACATACGTGTGGAGCATCAGCTGAAATACTTATTCCACAGAGAGATTCTGAGAGGGTTGTTGAGTTTGTGTCATCGCTTGCAATGGCTATTCCAGTCGAGGCTGTGATTGACAATGTGTCTGACATGTCGCTAGTGTGCATCCAGGTTTGATACTTCGGCTTTAAATTTTATTGTAGTTACACTGCTTGCACTGTAGGTGGTGTTTCCAGATGGTAAACAACAGACTTTTCATCCGAAATTGTCAGAATTCAGAGCATTGAGTGACACAAAGAGTCGCCTTCGTACTGCTGTTGTTTTGTCACACAGCAACTGGTCAGGTAATGTGCCATTCTAACATTTAATGTTAGACAGTGTTGTAGGATAGAACAATAAAAAGCGAGTTGTTATACTGTTTGTCGGGTGGGCATGGCATGAAAAGCAAAATAAGTCACTTGTACAGGTCACTTAGAGGTACAAGTAGAATAACCCTCGGGTGTCATGACAACAGCATTAAACTTGAGTATAGTCGGTATATTTTTAGTGTAAGCAGCAAGCTGCACTACCAACTGCTAATGGCAGTTGTGACTGGCAGATGTGTGACTTTCATAGTTTTGAACTTTACTTTGAATTAGCAAAGTTAGATTGCTTGTAATTCTAACATACTGACTGATGTAGCTGTAGCTGGAGTGGGTGTAAATGTGTTTGCTCTATGTTTTGTAGGTAATGGCGTTAGGTTGTAAGTAGCTTAGTGAAGTTTGTGTAAGGGAGATGCCCATATACTAGCCGGCATTTAGTGGCTGGTAGTCGAGCCTGCTTTTTATTACTTTAGTACTGTATATGCTGTTGTCATGTGACCTTTACGAGCATTTATTTATTTTTTGTCGTGTTCATATCAATAATTTCTTGAAGCCTTGGGTTCATGAGTGCCATTAATACTTGTATCATGCAGCATTGTGGGGTACAGCTTGATGTAGTAGGTATATTCCTCTTTCTTGAGCTTTAATTTTTATGTTTTATAAAGTGTCGGTAAGCACTGTGCTTTTTTTCTGACAGAGAAATGCAAGATACAAGTATCTGTTGCATTGATGTATGCTCCTGACTTGGATGAAGCCGTGCTGTTCAATATGAGAGAACAGCAGTCGGAAGGAACGACTAATAAAGCATCTCTTTGGTCATCTAATTTTGCCTTTGTAGAGTTATGCACTCCAGTTGCTGTACACGTTTTGCCAAAAGAGAAATTGTATCGATAGATGTATTTAGACAGTCAGTGTTGTACCTACATTTTCACCTACAAATTCTAAATTCAAGTTTGTTAATACAATTATTTGCTGTTTGTGGTGTGCAAGGCATGAAGGGTTTACTACCCTTGTCTTGTATTCAAGAAGGGAATGTAGACACTGCCACAGGAAAATTCTTTGACATGGCATTGATGCTTTCACTCACAGTGTTAGGACGCAACATGTGAACGGATTCTACATGAATTTTGAATGCAGTATATACAGTCAAAAATGCCAAGCATACATGTGGCAAATCAGAAAATCAGAAAAAAGGACATTACCCAAGACAAACAGTACTATTTGAAATCTACTTCCTTTCAAAATCTGCTGTGTTTAATAATCTATTCTACCATGTTTCCCAGAATTTGTTATTTCCATAGACTGCAAGTATGACGAGTTTCAACAGTCAGTTGTATCACTGCGTTGACATCCAATTTATGGTTCATTGTCTGTGTATCCAACATTTTCTGAAAAACAGGTTTCAGACTGCACCACATCTGCTTCGGGGTCTTCCTGTGATGACTTTCCTTTCTTGATGAGCACAACTTGGTAGTCATGGTTTTCAACGTGTTTTTCTTGTTCTTGTCTACTTGGTGCTGCAGTAGCCTTTATTTCATTGTAGCCATGGTTTTCATCTTGTTTTTCACATGTTTGTCCATTGGATGCTTCACCGGTCTTTATTTCATCATATATAGGCTCACCCTCTCCTCCATAGATGTTACCAGGAATTGTGCATAATGGGTAATGCTTCCCATTGGTCTGATAGTTTGGATTAGAAAATTTGGATTCAAGATCTCTGTGAGTCATTGGAGTAATAGGAAATTTTCTCCTCTGTTTCCAGTAGTATGTTGCAGATACAACAATAGCAATGAAAATCACTAAGGCAATGACACCTGCTATCAGTCGCAGTGCTGCCATTCCTGGTGAAAGTCCTGTTGAATGTTTTTCTTGATTTGCTGAGAGTATAGACATGGAAGCAGTAATAGCAGTCTGGAATTTGTCATTGGGCTCAACTGAAATATTAACATCAGTTAGAGGATTCATAGACATTTCACTAACAGTAACAATTGGTTTACCTTCTATACTGTCATATGCTGTTGGTAGGCCTGTATGGGGAATTGTGGCTTGTGAGGTTGCTGTAGAATCATGGATTGTTACAGCTATAGTATCAGTTGAGACAATGGCAGTCACTGTGTCATGACCTGTCATTGTACTTGTCACTTCGTCTGTCTCTACAATTGAAGTTGTGGCCGGCATCGAAGTCGTGACTGGCGCCGAAGTTGTGGCTGGCATTGTAGTTGTTTCCGGCATTGAAGTTGTGCCAATAACCGGAGGAGGACCTACAGCAATGATTCACTGTTTGTATATGTTGTGCAACAAGCTTCAGTTCTACAAATCTTACCTAAATGTACTGTGAGAGATGCCTTTGCTTTTACAAGTCCATACTGATTTGTTACTCTACACTCATAATGACCTACATCTACTATAGAAGCTCTGGGAATGACAAGAGGAAAGTCTCCATTATCCAACTGCTTTCCTGTTATTGTCTTTATAGACCGTCTATTTTTCAGCCAACTAACGCGTACAAGTGGGATTCCACTTGAAGTAGCAGAGGCTACACTGCAAGAAAAGGTGACTGTTTGTCCTCTTGCTGCTGTTAAGTCCGTTGGACGTACAAGAAACTGTGGGTAACAGTCAGCAGCACGAGTTGCTGTACAACCACAGCGGCGACCTGATGGAATAGGCATGCAGAGCTGCTTGCAGTTGCCGTTATTAATTGAACACGTTGAATTGCCTACAGAAGAAACAGTTGCAGTCTACTTATAAAGAATTTGTAATGTGATGCATCAGCACACACACACACACACACACACACACACACACACACACACACACACACACACACACACACACACACACACACACACACACACACACACACACACACCAGTGTAAAACAGTTGCCCATGTCTAAACAGCATTCACATATTCAAAGGCAATAATGCTATTTGAAGTAGAAAAATTATGTTGCTATTTTATTTTGGAAATTGAAATAAGGCAACTGTTTACACTGCAGACAACTCGTCAGTTACAATTTTCCATCCACATTGTCAAAGACATGACAGCAAATTGGCTTACCATTCCGAAGTACTGGATCCCGTACAACAATAGCACTCGGCTTTGTCAGAGATGGAAACTGAATGTCAAGGCTAGTGTAGTTGCCACTGCTGATGTCTAAATGAACGATCGACTTCACCTTCCAGTCGGTCCAGAAAAGCTGATTCTTATAGATGGAAAGTCCAAACGGATGAATGGACGTTGTATCAATGAGAACAGAACGAGAACTGCCATCGACATTACACGTTTCAACCTAGAAAGACAATCTTGTGTTTCTCAATGTGTTCATTGAATTGAATCGGGGACAACTAACCCGGTCGTAATAGGCATCGACCCAGTAGACTTTCTGTGTTTGATGATCTAGTGTGATGCCATTGGGCCAACCCAAGTTCTTATTGACAAGAGTTTGACGAGCACCACCACTCATATCAGCTCGTTCAATCTTTGCCTGTGCTCCCCAATCCGTCCAATACATCATTCTAAACAGAGTCACATTTTTCATCACACGGTAATGGAATTAATGGTCGGAAATATTTACCCTCTTTCTGGATCAAGCACTATGCTTCTCGGTTGATCTAAATTGCTACGGATCAATATTTTATGCATATGTCTGTAGACTGCTGCCACTCCGATCACATCGTGGCCACTGTCCACGAAGTACAAATTGTCTGTCGTCCAGTCATAACCGAGGCCTTCGATCACAGCAATTCCACTCAAAATTACCCTCTGGCTACCATCTGGTCGTATCTTCCTGATGACTTTGTTCTTCACATCACCAACAAACATGTTGTTTGTCTTCACATCGATTTCCAGTGATGTCGTGCTATAGTCAAAGTCTATCGACTGGATAGCATCCACCATTTTGTTCTCGTTGGGACTGAAAGACAAGCCACGAATCGCGTTTGTATCAGTCACCAGAAAGTATTTTTCTTGACCTGTGTAGTTACAGAGTAAGTATAAGTATCGATTTGTAGTCTTGGACGTGCACACTGTGTGCTCTCTTACATACCTTTGCACGTTTTCTTGTCGGCTTGTAGAAGACCGTAACTACATGCACAGATGGCAGAATTGGCTTCGGCCAAACAAAGATGCTCACAGCCGCCGTTTTTGATTGAGCAAGCATTGCTGCCTGTAAAGCAACGAGACGTTTGCAATCATACACTCATTGGTGAGAGCTAAAAATGTGCAGTTGATAGTATATTATTATGTCATTACGCCCGTCTGTCTGATAGGCGATTGGCATCTTTACCCCATGTGGGTGCCCGCCAATGCAGCAGGTCTAATGCAAGGTACATGTTGTGTGCAGTACATATTTATTGTTTTATTTATTATACATTTATGTTTAATATATTATTTATAAGTATTAATTTATATATAGTAATACATTAATTTGAATACCACATGGATGGATGTAATGGCCCCATCTGTGCTTTTCTTGCACATGCACACGAATGCAGAGTTTGGGTGTACTTTAATGCTTGTGGCTAAAGTATTGTTGCAATTACTGCTTACCACTTTGTTGTTTTTTATAAATGGCAATGCCGAAGGGTCGGTTTTTCAGAGATTTGAATTTTGTTGTGGTGCCGTCGTTTGTCGATGTTTGATACAGGCTCTTATCAGTCCAGTCACTCCAGTAGAGGTCAGAACCTTGGAGAGCGAGACCAAACGGGTGAATATCTTGAGATGATGTCATAACAACAAGACGCGATTTGCCATCAAAATGACTGGACTCGATCTGGAAGAGAAGAGTATGTTACAAGGTGCATACATACCTGGATATGAATTAAAAAGTCAAAAGTTCGTACACAAAAATTCGAAGTTGGTACACCAATGTGTTAAATTTATGTATTTATTTACGTATTTATTTACTTATTTACGTATTTACTATTTATTTAATTATAAATAAAATGATAAATAAATAAGTAAATTAGTAAATAAATAAATAAGTAGATAAGTAAATAAATAATTAAATAGATAAATAAATAAATAAGTAAATAAAAAATAAATATAAATAAGTAATAAATAAGTAAATAAATAAATAAATAAATAAAGAAATAAGTAAATAAATAAATAAGTGAATAAATAAATAAGTGAGTAAATAAATAAATAAAAATTAGTAAATAAATAAATAACTAGATAAATAAATAAATAAATATATAAATAAGTAAATAAATAAATAAATAAATAAATAAATAAATAGATAAATAAGTAAATAAATAAATAAATAAATAAATAAATAAATAAATTAATTAATTAATAAATTAATAAGGTATTGTAATTAACTGATGGTTTAGCTATTGTATTTAAACTTATTCATAATTATTATTGTTCTTGCTTTACTACACATACCCTATTGTAATGAGCATCCACCCAATAGATTCTCCTTCCGATCAAATCCAGAGCCAGCCCATTCGGCCATTTAAGTCCCGTATGCACCAGAGTCTCCCTTGTCTTCCCACTCATAAAACTCCTTTCAATCTTGGGCGTCGCACCCCATTCCGTCCAATAGATGTATCCACCCTCGGGATCCACGGCAATCGCTCTCGGTTTATCCAAATCATCAAGGATGATGATGGTGTGTCGACCAACAAAGTCGCTCACTCCGATGGCATTCAGCTCGCCATCAGTGAAAAAAAGTTGATTGGATATCCAATCAATAGCCAGACCGTCGGGAGCCGACAGTTTCCTCACGACTACTTTGCTGTCGCTGCCATTCAAACGGCTGGACGATATGGTCTCCGACCATTTGTCGCTCCAAAATAGTCTTTCCCCTGCGGTCGTCACATCGATGGCAACAGGTAGCGAGGAAGGCGAAAAGAGGCCCGCTGAGGAGACATTTCCGTCAGCGGATAGAATCTCGAGGCGTGACTTCTCCGCCACCACAAGCAACGGGTAGAACTCTGAAAAAGGAATTCGACAAGCGTGTTAATTCTGAATTTCCTGTTTTTGCAAGGTCGTACACCCGGGTACTAACCAGATAGGGTTAGCTGGGCGGTTTGTTTGGATTGCGTCAGTGACGGGCCACGCAAAAAAGCGGAACACTAGAAAATGCGATGGACATCGAAGTAGCGCAGCACATGTAAAACGCAGACTGCAAACTCGCAGACTGTAGGCAGCTGTACAACGCAGACTGCACCGCAACGCAGACTGCATGCAGCACAGACTGCAGATCATGCACATGCAGACTGCAGTCTGCAGTCTCCGTTTTACAGCTGCTAGCTACAGTAGGGAAGTGATAGGTGTACCAACTCACTGCATTCGAGCAGACTTCTTTACATCACTCGTTCTGCTCGTTTTGCGCCACCCACTGTTTTGCACTAACACAAACTGCATCAACCCGCATCTATCCAAACTCTTAATTGATGTCTGCAGTGGAGTATTCCTCAACTCTGCTTCATACGAATGCCCTGCGTTCGCAACTTTGTGTACACGCAACTGGTAGGTGAACAAAAAAGTTTAGTTCCGAACAACAACGCGGGCACACCTACACAATTAGGCACTCCAGTGCAAGTAATTAGTAGATTAGATAAATAGGCTAGGCCACTTACCATTGGCAGTGCAAGGACGAGAGTCCAGAAAGCTAAGGATTCCTGCAACGAGCAAGTAGAGCAGCATCTCGTTCTCGAACGACTGACAAAATAACGTGGAGATCAGAAAATACGGCCTCCTGGAAAACCCGACAATCCGTAGAGAGCGGAAGTGACGCCATCATATCACTCCACCTCATGACCGTGCACTACAACTAAACCAACAGTCCTACGCAGTGTATAGATATACAGCTTAGTTAATATTACTAGCCACCTAGTACAGCACTACACAGGAACGACTAATAAAGCATCCCTTTGGTCATCTAATTTTGCCTTTGTAGAGTTATGCACTCCAGTTGCTGTACACGTTTTGCCAAAAGAGAAATTGTATTGATAGATGTATTTAGACAGTCAGTGTTGTACCTACATTTTCACCTACAGATTCTAAATTCAAGTTTGTTAATACAATTATTTGCTGTTTGTGGTGTGCAAGGCAAGAAGGGTTTACTACCGTTGTCTTGTATTCAAGAAGGGAATGTAGACACTGCCACAGGAAAATTCTTTGACATGGCATTGATGCCTTCACTCACAGTGTTATAAGGACGCAACATGTGAACGGATTCTACATGAATTTTGAATGCAGTATATACAGTCAAAAATGCCATGCATACATGTGGCATATCAGAAAAAAAGACATTAGCCAAGACAAACAGCACGATTTGAAATCTACTTCCTTTAGTCAGCATAGGAAAATCTGCTGTGTTTAATAATCTATTCTACCATGTTTCCCAGAATTTGTTATTTCCATAGACTGCAAGTATGACGAGTTTCAACAGTCAGTTGTATCACTGCTTTTGACATCCAATGTCATCGTCATATATTCAGGGTTCATGTCTGTGTATCCAACATTTTCTTGAAAACAGGTTTCATACTGCACCACATCTGCTTCGGGGTCTTCCTGTGATGACTTTCCTTTCTTGATGCCCACAACTTGGTAGTCGTGGTTTTCAATGTGTTTTTCTTGTTCTTGTCCATTTGGGGCTGCAGCAGCCTTTAGTTCGTCGTAGTCATGGTTTTCAACGTGTTTTTCTTGTTCTTGTCCACTTGGTGCTGCAGTAGCCTTTATTTCATTGTAGCCATGGTTTTCATCTTGTTTTTCACATGTTTGTCCATTGGATGCTTCACCGGTCTTTATTTCATCATATACAGGCTCACCCTCTCCTTCATAGATGTTAACAGGAATTGTGCATAGTGGGAACTGCTTCCCATTGGTCTGATAGTTTGGATTAGAAAACGTGGATTCAAGATCTCTGTGAGTCGTTGGAGTAATAGGAAATTTTCTCCTCTGTTTCCAGTAGAATGTTGCAGATACAGCAATAGCAATGATAATCACTAAGAAAATGACACCTCCTATCAGTCCTCCTGCCATTCCTGGTGAAAGTCCTGTCGATTGTTTTTCTTGATTTGCTGAGAGTATAGACACGGAAGCAGTAATAGCAGTCTGGAATTTGTCATTGGGCTCAACTGAAATATTAACATCAGTTAGAGGATTCATAGACATTTCACTAACAGTAACAATTGGTTTACATTCTATACTGTCATATGCTGTTGGTATGTGTAGGCCTGTATTGGGAGTTGTGGCTTGAGAGGTTGCTGTAGAATCATGGACTGTTACAGCTGGACTAGGCGAGAAAGATTGACTCGCTTGATTAGAAGTTTGTGTCGTAGGCATCATTGTAGTCGTGTCACTAGTTTTGGAGGTCGAATCTAATAATGGAAAATAATCAGCATGGTTACATAATTTCAAGAACCAAAAAAGTACACCAACCAGGAACAGATGTTGTTCTAATAGCAGCACCGGAGGAGGAAGTAGATGCAACTGCATCAGTGAAGGTTACTTTAGTATCAGTTGAGACAATGGCAGTCACTGTGTCATGACCTGTCAGTGTACTCGTCACTTCTTCTGTCTCTACAATTGAAGTTGTTTCTGGCATCGAAGCAGTGGCTGGCATCGAAGTAGTGGCCAGCATCGACGTTGTGGCCGGCATCGAAGATGTGTCCAACATCGAAGTCGTGTCCAACATCGAAGTCGTGTCCGGCATCGAAGATGTGTCCGGCATCGAAGTCGTGTCCGGCATCGAAGATGTGTCCGGCATCGAAGTCGTGTCCGGCATCAAAGTAGTGGCCGGCATCGACGTTGTGGCCGGCATCGAAGATGTGTCCGGCATCGAAGTCGTGTCCGGCATCGAAGTAGTGGCCGGCATCGACATTGTGTCCGGCATCGAAGATGTGTCTGGCATCGAAGTAGTGAATGGCATTGAAGTAGTGACTGGCACCGAAGTTGTGGCTGGCATTGTAGTTGTTTCTGGCATTGAAGTTGTGCCAATAACCGGAGGAGGACCTACAGCAAATGATTCACTGTTTGTACATGTTGCGCAACAAGCTTCAGTTCTACAAATCTTACCTAAATGTACTGTGAGAGATGCCTTTGCTTTTGCAAGTCCATACTGATTTGTTACTCTACACTCATAATGACCTACGTCTACTATAGAAGCTCTGGGAATGACAAGAGGAAAGTCTCCATTATCCAACTGCTTTCCTTTTATTTTCTTGATAGACCGTCCATTTTTCAGCCAACTGACACGTACAAGTGGGATTCCACTTGAAGTAGCAGAGGCTACACTGCAAGAAAAGGTGACTGTTTGTCCTCTTGCTGCTGTTAAGTCTGTTGGACGTACAAGAAACTGTGGGTAACAGTCAGCAGCACGCGTTGCTGTACAACCACAGCGGCGACCTGATGGAATAGGCAAGCAGAGCTGCTTGCAGTTGCCGTTATTAATTGAACACGTTGAATTGCCTACAGAAGAAACAGTTATGAAGTATTTGTAATGTGATGCATCAGCACACACATGCAAGCACACACACACACACACACACACACACACACACACACACACACACACACCAGTGTAAAACAGTTGCCCATGTCTAAACAGCATTCACATATTCAAAGGCAATAATACTATTTGAAGTAGAAAAATTATGTTGCTATTTTACTTTGGAAATTGAAATAAGACAACTGTTTACACTGCAGACAACTTGTCTGTTACAATTTTCCATCCACATTGTCAAAGACATGACAGCAAATTGGCTTACCATTCCGAAGTACTGGATCCCGTACAACAATAGCGCTCGGCTTTGTCAGAGATGGAAACTGAATGTCAAGGCTAGTGTAGTTGCCACTGCTGATGTCTAAATGAACGATCGACTTCACCTTCCAGTCGGTCCAGAAAAGCTGATTCTTATAGATGGAAAGTCCAAACGGATGAATGGACGTTGTATCAATGAGAACAGAACGAGAACTGCCATCGACATTACACATTTCAACCTAGAAAGACAATCTTGTGTTTCTCAATGTGTTCATTGAATTGAATCGGGGACAACTAACCCGGTCGTAATAGGCATCGACCCAGTAGACTTTCTGTGTTTGATGGTCTAGTGTGATGCCATTGGGCCAACCCAAGTTCTTATTGACAAGAGTTTGACGAGCACCACCACTCATATCAGCTCGTTCAATCTTTGCCTGTGCTCCCCAATCCGTCCAATACATCATTCTAAACAGAGTCACATTTTCATAACATGGTAATTGAATTAATGGTTGGAAATATTTACCCTCTTTCTGGATCAAGCACTATGCTTCTTGGTTGATCTAAATTGCTACCGATCAATATTTTATGCATATGTCTGTAGACTGCTGCCACTCCGATCACATCGTGGCCACTGTCCACGAAGTACAAATTGTCTGTCGTCCAGTCATAACCGAGGCCTTCGATCACAGCAATTCCACTCAAAATTACCCTCTGGCTACCATCTGGTTGTATCTTCCTGATGACTTTGTTCTTCGCATCACCAACAAACATGTTGTTTGTCTTCACATCGATTTCCAGTGATGTCGTGCTATAGTCAAAGTCTATCGACTGGATAGCATCCACCATTTTGTTCTCGTTGGGACTGAAAGACAAGCCACGAATCGCGTTTGTATCAGTCACCAGAAAGTATTTTTCTTGACCTGTGTAGTTACAGAGTAAGTATAAGTATCGATTTGTAGTCTTGGACGTGCACACTGTGTGCTTGCTTACATACCTTTGCACGTTTTCTTGTCGGCTTGTAGAAGACCGTAACTACATGCACAGATGGCAGAATTGGCTTCGGCCAAACAAAGATGCTCACAGCCGCCATTTTTGATTGAGCAAGCATTGCTGCCTGTAAAGCAACGAGACGTTTGCAATCAAACACTCATTGGCGAGAGCTAAAAATGTGCAGTTGATGGTATATTATTATGTCATTACACCCGTCTGTCTGATAGGCGATTGGCATCTTTACCCCCATGTGGATGCCTGCCAATCCAGCAGGTCTAATGCAAGGTACATGTTGTGTGCAGTACATATTGTTTTATTTATTATACATTCATGTTTAATATATTATTTATAAGTATTAATTTATATATAGTAATACATTAATTTGAATACCACATGGATGGATGGCCCCATCTGTGCTTTTCTTGCACATGCACACGAATGCAGAGTTTGGGTGTACTTTAATGCTTGTGGCTAAAGTATTGTTGCAATTACTGCTTACCACTTTGTTGTTGTTTTTTATAAGTGGCAATGCCGAAGGGTCGGTTTTTCAGAGACTTGAATTTTGTTGTGGTGCCGTCGTTTGTCGATGTTTGATACAGGCTCTTGTCAGTCCAGTCACTCCAGTAGAGGTCAGAACCTTGGAGAGCGAGACCAAACGGGTGAATATCTTGAGATGATGTCATAACAACACGACGCGAGTTGCCATTGAAACGACTGGACTCGATCTAGAACAGAAGAGTATGTTACAAGGTGCATACATACCTGGATATGAATTAAAAAGTCAAAAGTTGGTACACGAAAATTTGAAGTTGGTACACCAATGTGTTAAATTTATCTATTTATTTACTATTTATTTACTTATTTACGTATTTATTATTTATTTAATTATTTATATAATTACAAATAAAATATGATAATAAATAAGTAAATTAGTAAATAAATAAATAAAATAAATAAATAAATAGATAAGTATATAAATAATTAAATAGATAAATAAGTAAATAAGTAAATAAATAAATAAATAAGTAATAAATAAATAAGTAAATAAGTAAATAAATAAAAAATAAATAAATATATAAGTAAATTTACTTATTTATTTATTTATTTATTTTATTTATAAATAAATAAATAAATATATAAATAAATACATAAGTAAATAAATAAATTAATAAATATGTAAATAAATAAATAAATAAATAAAAAAGTAAATAAATTAATTAATTAATAAGGTATTGTAATTAACTGATGGTTTAGCTATTGTATTTAAACTTATTAATAATTATTATTGCTCTTGCTTTACTACACATACCCTATTGTAATGAGCATCCACCCAATAGATTCTCCTTCCGATCAAATCCAGAGCCAGCCCATTCGGCCATTTAAGTCCCGTATGCGCCAGAGTCTCCCTTGTCTTCCCACTCATAAAACTCCTTTCAATCTTGGGCGTCGCACCCCATTCCGTCCAATAGATGTATCCACCCTCGGGATCCACGGCAATCGCTCTCGGTTTATCCAAATCATCAAGGATGATGATGGTGTGTCGACCAACAAAGTCGCTCACTCCGATGGCATTCAGCTCGCCATCAGTGAAAAAAAGTTGATTGGATATCCAATCAATAGCCAGACCGTCGGGAGCCGACAGTTTCCTCACGACTACTTTGCTGTCGCTGCCATTCAAACGGCTGGACGATATGGTCTTCGACCATTTGTCGCTCCAAAATAGTCTTTCCGCTGCAGTCGTCACATCGATGGCAACAGGTAACGAGGAAGGCGAAAAGACGCCGGCTGAGGAGACATTTCCGTCAGCAGATAGAAGCTCGAGGCGTGACTTCTCTGCCACCACAAGCAACGGGTCGAACTCTGAAAAAGGAAGTCGACAAGCGTTTTAGTGCTGAATTTCATGTTTTTGCAAGGTCATATACCCGGGTACTAACCAGATAGGGTTAGCTGGGCGGTTTGTTTGGGTTGCGTCTGTGACCGGTACCCCCACGCAAAAAAGCGGAACACTAGAAAATGCGATGGAAATCGAAGTAGGGCAGCACGTGTAAAACGCAGACTGCAAACTCGCAGACTGTAGGCAGCAGACTGCAGATCATGCACACGTAGCTGACTGCAGTCTGCAGTTTCCGTTTTACAGCTGCTAGCTATAGTAGGGAAGTAATAGGTGCACCAACTCACTGCATTCGAGCAGACTTCTCTACATCACTCGTTCTACTCGTTTTGCGCCACCCACTGTTTCGTATTAGACAAAATGTATCAACCCGCATCTATCCAAACTCAATCCGACCTATTGATGTCTGCAGTGGAGTATTATTCCTCAACTCTGCTTCATACGAATGCCCTGCGTTCGCAACTTTGTGTACACGCAACTGGTAGGTGAACAAAGTCTAGTTTCGGGCAACAATGCGTGCACACCTACACAACTAGGCACTCCATTGCAAGTAATTAGTAGATTAGATAAATAGGCTAGACGACTTACCGTTGGCAGCGCAAGGACGAGAGTCCAGAAAGCTAAGGATTCCTGTAACGAGCACGTAGAGCAGCATCTCGTTCTCGAACGACTGACGAATGACGTGGAGATCAGAAAATACGGTCTCTTGGAAAACCCGACAATCTGTTGTGTAGAGATCGGAAGTGACGCCATCATATCACTCCATCGCATTACCGTGCACTACAGTACTTACAACTAAACAGGCAGTTTTTACGTACTATACATATACAGCTTAGTTAATATTACTAGCCACCTAGTACAGTACTACACAGTGAAGACAAGTGCAAATAGAGTCGCATACAAATGATGTGTGATCGCAACAATTATGTGCCTACATTACTCGCAATGATAGAATTGACTGTCTTGCACACTTGTCATTATATCAGCTTTTTGTTGTCCTTGTCCTCCTTTGATGGTGGCTCTGAAATCACCACCTGCTCCCATTCAATGTCGGGCATTTCTGGGATTTTGTATGGGTCGATGATCGTCTCATCGTCAAGACCCTCATTGTTCATTGTTCTGTAGCCGAATGATGGATTATCAAACTGAGCTGTCGTCTGTATACGTGGCTGTACTTGCACTCTGTTGAGATTGTAGGATCTTGATTTGCGTCTTCGTTTGACAATCAGGAGGACAGCAAGTACAACCAAGAGAATCAACAGAATGAGAACGACGATCACGATCGCGACTACTACAGTAGTCGACGACGATCCCTTGCTTGACTCTGCTGGTGGACTCGCTGAAAGTACAAACAGTGAGGCACACACCTTGTGTGTTTCAGTTACTGTACACATAATCATAGACCAGCAAACAGTTGCCCAACTTTGTCATTCCCAGATTCTTACTCAATCGTCGACGACTCAGCCAAGGAGTAAGAATCGAAGGATGACGAGAGTGGGCCACAATGTAGCTGAGTCTATAGAACAATATCTTACCAGAGATGCTCTCTGAAGGTCTAGATGAAGTAGCACGACTCGTTACGGTCGAAACTTGACTAGATGTCTTTACTGTTGGCAAGTTTGTGAAAGTCTCGGAGCCTTTTTGTCTAGCAGTTGAAGATGATGTAACATTAGCGGTTGACGGTTGTTGAGTCGATACAACTGGCCGCGTCGATACAACTGGCTGGGTTGACACAACTGATTGCGCTGTTTGAAAACCAGTCTTCAATCCAGGGGCTCGAGACGTCTGCTTTGCTTTAGTCGTCTGTATACCTTTGGATGTTGCGGCTGTAGAAGCAACTTGTTTTGAAGATTTCTTTGTCTGGGTTGCTAACGGTGTCCAAGGTGCTTGTGTTGTTTTCGATTTCTGGGTTGTTATGGCGACAACTGGTCGGCTTGAGGTGGTTGTTGCTGCTGCTGATATTGTTTTGGTCAAAGACCCAATAGTGGGAGTCGATGGAGTAGGCAACATCACGACTATTTGATACAGAAATAACAACAGTGTCAAAGACTAAATATGTTTATGTATGTATGTATGTATGTATGTATGTATTGACAATATTTATGTACACAGTATGTATGTATGTGTACAGTATGTATGTATGTATGTATGTATGTCCAGTATGTATGTATGTGTACAGTATGTATATATGTATGTGTGCAGTATGTATGTATGGATGTGTACAGTATGTGTGTATGTACATACAGTACGTATGTATGTATGTATGTATGTGTACAGTATGTATGTATGTATATACAGTATGTATGTATGAATGTATGTATGTATGTATGTACAGTATGTATGTATGTGTACAGTATGTACGTATGTATGTATGTACAGTATGTATGTATGTACAGTACGGATGTATGTATGTACAGTATGTATGTATGTATGTATGTACAGTATGTATGTATGTATGTATGTATGTATGTACAGTATGTACGTATGTATGTATGTACAGTATGTATGTATGTATGTATGTACAGTATGTATGTATGTATGTACGTACAGTATGCATGTATGTGTACAGTATGTATGTATGTATGTGTACAGTATGTATGTACAGTATGTATGTATGTATGTATGTATGTATGTATGTATGTGGCTCAATTGGTTAGAGTGTGCAGTTGGAGATTGGCAACATCCGGGACCTTTGGGTCAGAGTTTGAGTGCGGGAGGGCCACATACATAAATTCCCTTGGGCAAGGAACTAACATACAATTGCCTCTCTCTCTCTCTCTCTCTCTCCCCCCTCTCTCTCCCCCCCCCGGAGTGTCAGGTTCTGTCTACAGCAAGTACAGCAAGTGTGAAGTACATCATAGTGACTTCTGATACAGTAGTGTTAGATTGCGGTGTTAGATTGCGGTGTTAGATTGCAGAATAGTGATTACAGTATCGAACCTGAGCCTTAGGGGCTCTTGTATGTACGTAGGTACAAAAAAATGTACAGTATGTGCGTATGTATGTGTACAGTCACTGCATCTTGTTCTGCTTTTCTACTTGTTGCTATTACTAGCCCCAGTGGATAGAAGGCATTTCAAGATGAGAGAGTGGATCTGGGCATGCACATCCCTTATTCACTTTAATCTATTCCACGTGCAGGTTTCTCTTTTGTGTCGCTTTTTGTTTTTCTTGGAATTTTTCTTTTTCTGTTTCGTGGAAAGGAATGCCGTTCAAAAGCAGGTGTTAAATCCCACCAGAGACACAGAGGACACTAAAGAGAGTCATCACTGTTATCAGTGGACATGCCATCACATCATGTGTACAGTATGTACGTATGTATCAGTGTGTGTGTGGTGTGTGTGTGTGTGTGTGGTGTGTGTGTGTGTGTGTGTGTGTGTGTGTGTGTGTGTGTGTGTGTGTGTGTGTGTGTGTGTGTGTGTGTGTGTGTGTGTGTGTGTGTGTGTGTGGTTTTTGTGTGTAGTCATCTGTATACATGTGATGTACATAAAGTCCATTTGTATACACACAAATGGACACACATACGTACACACGTAGCACAGTGAAACAACTGCAATTACCAGTTACAACAGTCGATGAATTGACACTGCCATACACATTACTAGCACGACACGTGTACATCCCAGCAACCGACCGATTTGCAACAGTGATCATCAAAACAACATCCAGATCATCAGGTATGCTGCTGTCATTGTACTGATGAACGTACATGATGCGGCCATCCTTCAACCATTCGACCAAAAACTTGGGCAGAACTGTTGTGGATCCGTTTTGCACCCGACAGTGAAGCACCACCGAACCGGACTCATTGACTGTCACCGTTGCCGGATCCACACTGATAACAGGCACGCAACTCTTCAATTGCTCCGGAATGCAAACACACTGTCTACCACTCGGAGTGGGTAAACAAATCTGTTGACATCCGCCGTTGTCACGTGAACACGCACTACCTCCTAACGACACATACAAACAAATAACTGAATCTTAGTTATTAATATCAACCACAACTACGTGATCTTACCGATCACTTTGTTGTCGTAGAATGCTAGAGCTCTGATTGCACTTCGGTCAACGATTTTGGTCGGTGGCTTTGCGTCGTTGAATGTCAGAGACCATAAGGAACCATTTGCCCGATCACTGACGTACAGCATGCCATCGGCTGCTGTGAGTCCCGCCACTTTGAATGATAAAAATTTTGACTGACATTCTTGACCATCGAAATTACACCGAAACACCTGAAAATTCAGTTTTCAATCAGTTGTTGGATGATCTCATTATGAGTAAGTAACTGTGGTGGAGGGTTGACCTGGCTGTTGTTGTTGATCCATACTAGTTTGTTGAGTGAGCGATCGATTGCGAGTTTCAAGGGTGAAGCGACAAGGTTCGTTTTGAACAAGTTGCTATTGTCTCCACTCATTGTTGATTTTACAATGCGCCGACTGTCTGAGCGATCGGAAATCCACCACATAACTCTACAATGGCACGGCAGTCAGACGACTGACACACACACACACACACACACACACACACACACACACACACACACACTCACACACACACACACACACACACACACACACACACACACACACACACACACCAATTTCTCACCCTTTCTCGGGCAGAATAACGAGATCCAACGGTCGCTCATTCTTATCCTCAACCACCGGAACACAACTCGATCCCATCTTGTTGCTACGCACACATACCCGATGAAGATCAGGTTGTGTGTAGTAAACCAGGTTAGCAGTCGGATCAAATCGAAGTCCCTCCACTCGACCAGATTCATTATAACTAGATATCTCCGTCCCATTCAAGAATGCTTGGACAATCCTACTCGTATTCAAACCTCCAGATTCAACCCACACGACGGTACTCGACGCGACATCATAATCGATAGAAGTTACAGGTCCGTTCATGGCAATCGGAGGAAACGCCTCAACAACAGCATTTGGACGAGAATCGACTCTCATGGCACGGATTCTATCAAAGTCTGCGGCAACAATGTATTGCACTAAAAACAGACACGGTGTACATACATACATACATTGCAATGTGTATGAAAAGAGATTCAATACGAAGGTAACTTACGTGAGTTGGACATGCTACGAACGGTTACGTTTGCCGGTGTGGATCGAGCTCTACCGTACTTATTGACAGCGACACATACGTATGACCCGCTATCATTCCTGTTGACAGATCGAATCGTGATCGAGACATCGTCGGTGTATCTGAGTCTGTTGGCGTCGTATGATTCAACGACGTCACCGTCCTTCAACCACTGAGCACTGATGTACGACAAACCGGTCGCATTGCTGGACACCAGAGTACACGACAATGTCAGATAACTCGTTTCGTCGACAGTTAGAGAATCCGGAGACGACGCGATTGCTGGTTGACAGTCACTCGTGTTGTCACTAGTGCATGCACAACGTCGACCGTCTGGAATCGGGAGACATAACTGAGGGCAGCCACCGTTGTCTTTCGAACAGGCATTCGATCCTATACAATTGACACACATTTTGTAGCACTCGTGGAACAAAACAACGAGTCGACTTGTATTACCCGATGTCTGACTAGCGTTGTAATATGCTAGACCTGCCGGTTTCTCGTCCATTTTCACGATTCGCAGTGCCGAGTTGTCCTTCACCACCCAGCGGTAAACACCCTTCAGGTTCTGATCGCTAAAGTAGACAATGCCCTCGAAGTACGCCAGATCGAAAGGATGGAGATCACGCCCTGGGGCTCTAAAAGCAAGCGGATTCGTGCTCTTTCCCAGATCAATGCGTCCAATCTATAAACAAAATGTCTCAATATATTGTCATATTTCTAGATATTTTGTGTGTGAGTGACCTGGTCTCGCTTAGTGTCTGACCAGTAGAGACTGCGATTGTGATGGTCCAGTGCCAGGCCGCTCGGTTCGTGTACGAACAACTGGGAAAGAAAAAACTTTCGATTTTCACCCGCCATGTCTGCTTCCTCAATTCTCGGTTTCGAGCCCGAGTCGGTCCAAAACATGATGCTAATATATAAATCGCAATACATAACTTGTCTATACAAATAATGAGACTAAATGCATTGTACCCATTTTCTGGATCTAAAACTATGGCTCTCGGTCGGCTTATATTTCTCATTAACACGATGTGTTTCTGCCCATCCATTGTCACCACACCAATTGTGTTGCTGCCATCATCACTGTAGTAAACCTTACGACCGATCCAGTCGACAGCGATGCCTTCAGGTCGAGACAAATTTCCTAGAAGTAGTTCTCGCGTGCCTCCAAACGAAGATCGGTAAATGGCTCGATCGCTGATGTCTGTCCAATAGATTTTTCTTTCCACAGCATCAAAGTCTACACCTACAGGCTTAGGTGACTGTAACGGCTTGAACATATCGACAACAACATCGGATGACTTCGGGATGACTCCTCGAATCTGAGTGCCATCCGACATTATGAGGAATGATGCAGATGCTGCAAACATGAAAATTAACAATATAAATTTTTAATTTTTCTATTTTTTATTTTTTAATTTATGTTATTTCACTATTTATTTATTTATTGTTTATTATCCTTTTTTAATTTTAATTTTTTATTTTTCTATTTTTTATTTTCTTATTTATTTGTTTATCTACTTATTTTTATTTATTTTTATTATTTATTAATTTTTTATTTTCCTTTTTTTATTATTTTTCTATTTCTATTTATTATTTATATTATTATTCTATTTATTATTTATCTATTTATTTATTTATTTTTTTAATTCAATTTTAATTTTATTTTATTATTCTATTTATTTATCTATTTTTCATTATTCTTTTATTATTATCTTTTACTAACTTTATTTTTTCATTTTTTATATTTTTATTCAAGGGTTTGCAAGTACATTACAATACATACATAACTCTGATTCAATTTATTATGTATCTTGTTTAGACACGAACCTTCGCATTCCTTCGTTGTGATGTTGTAGACACCGTAGTTGCATGCGCACTTGACCCCTTTCTTATTGAGAAGACAGACAGTATCGTCACCGCAGCCGCCATTTGATGCACAATCGGACGGCACTGCAAATGCAACAATTTTCATATGGCAACAAATTTCCAGACACAAACACAAGCACAAGCATGGATACGCATGCACACACACAGACACAAACACACACACACACACACACACACACACACACACACACACACACACACACACACACACGCACACCATATACTAACCAGCCTTGCTTGAAGTGTTCACAAACAACAGTCCACCAATTCGTCGATCAAGAGGAGGGTACTTGATTCCAAGTAGATGCAGAGTCGAGCCGTTGTTCAGAAACAAGCGGCTAATTACAGTCTTTGTCCAATCCGACCAATACAGTGTATTCCCATGAAGCGCCAAACTAAAAGGATGCTCTCCATCTATAGCAAGCAAAACTTGCCTCTTCGTACCATTCATCGTCGCTACTTCAATCTGTAACACCAAACATTCCAACCAATTTTAGATTCAAACTCGACTACAAACAGTGACCAACTTTATCAAGCTTCGCATCGGCCCAATACATTTTATAATTTGCAATATCAAGAGTGAGACCATTCGGCCATCCCAAATCTCGAGTGACAATCGCTTCTCGATTTGCGCCTGACATATATGCCCGTTCGATCCTAGGATTGGCTCCCCAGTCGGTCCAGTACATTCTCCTACAAAATACATTAGTGTTTCTATTCAAAAGGTGTGGTGTGGTGTGGTGCGTGCGTGTGTGTGTGTGTGTGTGTGTGTGTGTGTGTGTGTGTGTGTGTGTGTGTGTGTGTGTGTGTGTGTGTACGTGTGTACATGTGTGTGTGTGCACGCACGTGTGTGTGGCTTTACCTGTCAGCAATGTCCAGTACAATTGCTCTCGGTTCGTCTAACTTCTCGGTGATAACTTTTGCGTTCACGCCTCCCTTGATTCTCACAGCTCCGATGACATTCAGTTGGCGATCGCCATAGTAAACAACACCAGCGGATGCATCGACAGCTATGCCTTCGGGATATTCCAAGTTGCCAAGGACAACCCTCGTCTTGCCTGTCTGCGGGTTCAACTCCATCACTGTCTTTAGAATCACGTCGGAGTAATAAACAAGTCCAGTTATACGATCATAATCCATTAATAAAGGTCGAGTAACGGAAGTAATCGGACGAATTGCTGATTTCAAGTCTTTACTTTGACTGTCGATCATAAACCCTCGTACGCGACCCTTCTCTGTTATCAAGTAATACGACGTCGGTACTACAACAAGCAATTTCATTCCACACACGATACAGCTGTTAATGAAACGGACTCTTACCTCTGCATGTAATGCCAGTGTTCAGCATATATCCATAGCTGCAAGCGCAGACAGCTCGATCGGGCTCGGGAAAGCACAACTGATTGCAACGAGACGATGAGCAATAGTTGCTGCCTGCACGACCACCAAACATGACAGCATAACACAACATGACAACATAACACAACATAACAACATAATACAATAGACAACACCACACAACATGACAACACCACACAACACAACAACACACATGACAACACCACACAACACAACACCACACAAGACAGCAACACCACGCAACACAACAACATCACACAATATGACAACACCACACAACATGACAACACCACACAACATCCCAACACCACACAACATGACAACATCACACAACAATTTTCTCACCCTGTTTTGGCTTGAATCTGCAATAAGAAAGTCCGTGTGGTGGCAATAATGTCGTCATTCTCTCTCTAACACTCCAGCCAGTCCTCGGCGTTTCGTAAATTTTACTGTCACGTCGATCCGACCAGTAGATCGAAGTATCGCTGAGTGCCATACCGAACGGAACTATATTACTGCTTCGTAACAGGAGCTTCGTTCGTCTACTAGTCAGCAAATTAAACACTTCAATCTGAAGGGATAAAGACAACAAACCAACTAGCAATCGCTCATTCACAAATTGTAATGAATTAGGTGACCTGGTCCAGTCCGGAATCAATCCAGAATAATTCGCTCGTTTCTGGGTCAATAACTATGGCCACTGGAGTGTTAAGACCGGAGTCAACAACCGTCGTTACCGAGGAACCACTCATGTACGCTCTCTTTATCTCGACTTTAGTCCCAGAATTCACCCAAAACATCAACCTTTAACACAAACGGTCGTCTACACAATACGACTCAGACATGCAGGCATTTTATTGTATATACCCTTTCTCAGGATCCAATGCAATAGAGGTAGGACTTGCCACTGACAACATAGGAATGGCCATCGCATAGAGTCCGTCCATACTGACAACACCAATAAAATCTAGCGCCTGATCAGTAAAGAAGATCTGTTTACCAATCCAGTCTACGGCAATGCCGTATGGTACTGAGACACTCTTGGCAATCACTTTCCTAGTGCCATTCATGCTACTACTATTCAACGACTGTTTGGCTACCCAGTGTTGCAAGGAGTCGACCCAGAAGAGTTGCTGAGTACTCATATCACAGTCGACATTCACCACACGTTGAAGACCCTCGATCGTGCGATACACGGGCTTGAATGTTTTCGTATCTAGGAGTTCAATCACGGATGTCTCTGATACAACCAAAAACCCAACTGGAGGAGATGGTGTCGATGCTACTGGAGTCATAGCTGATGGTGTGCCACCGGATGACGAACGAATTGTAGACACGGTGGTTGAGCTAACAGTGGGAAAAATGCGAGTCGATGTGGCAGCAGAGGTTGCAACAGAAGTTGGAGTACTATTAGATATGACCGCAGTTGACGGCATTCGAGTCGATACAACAGCAGATGTCACACCAGGGCCAGCACTGGAAGACGTCCGACTGGTCGTCGTGACAACAGAACTAGTCGTCGTGACAACAGAACTAGTCGTCGTGACAACAGCACCAGTCGTTCCCATAGTCTGAGCTCTGCTGCTTGCTTTTTGAGACGCAACTGTGACCACATTGGATACAGAAGAACCCACTACGAGTTCAACAAATACTACAATACAATTATTTCTAGAACAATAGTGAACAAACATACATGTTGCATTAGGAGTGCCCGTTGGTGGACTCGTTGACTCTGCAAACAATGCAAACAACCATAAAGCTGTAACAGCAAAACACAAAGTGAAGAGTTCGTTACCTGAAGTAACCTGAAGAGTGGCATTGTCTGACACAACGACACCATATTTGTTTCCAACTCGACAGGAATACACACCTCCATTGGATGTTGTTACCAACCCAATCGTCAGCACGGCATCATTATCACTTGGCATATTAGACAAATTGTATGTCATCTGCTTGGAGCCATTGTACATCCACACAACTGATGTTGTCGGGTATCCAAGACTTGATGTGTTCGCCACACGACAATGAAACGTGACCGACACACCCTCGACTACCTTACGAGAGACGGGACCACGAACGATAGTTGGCATGCAAGCAGTCTTGTTGCTGTCTGGACAAACACAAAGTCTCCCATCGGGCGTTGGAAGACAAATCTGCTCACATCCACCGTTTCCCTCTGAGCAGGCATTCGTACCTACAAACACATCAGATCAATCATACATTGACGTATACAATAAGTATTGATAAACACACCGGACTCTCCACTTGTTGTGTAGTAAGTTACAGGACCGTGTAATCCGGACGATTCGAGCAACAGATTTATAACATTTGTAGTGATATTCCATTGCCACATTGTTCTATTCGTCATATCACTAATGTATGCCACAGTATCATACACAGCCAGCTTCATCACTCGTTGCACGCTCGTAGCAAATTGCTGTCGATCAGAACCATCAGTACTCACATACCACTACATGTAACAACCAATGAAATCGTAGTAAATGACCAACCAAATGTACTAACCAAATTGCTGTTTGTGGTGATACAAAGTCGTCGTTTCTTTCGATCAAACGCTAATCCTGTTGGCTGTGTAATAACCGAAGAAAGGAATACCGAACGACTATCACCGCTCATTGTAGATTTCTCGATCCGAGACGATGCTCCTGACACCAACCAGAACATCAACCTATATTCAATCCGAGTCAGAGAACACGACATTTGTATCACAACAATAATGCCTCACCCGGACAACGGATCTACAACTAGCGTGTCCACGAGTGTAACGTTTTTGACAACGACATAGAAATAGGAAAAATCCATACTCACTAATGATATTCTTTTTAAATCCGATTCTGTAAAGTAAATGTGTTTTCCTATCCAGTCAGCCGTTAGAGCACCGATTGCACCCACTCCCCTCCACTGACCAAATAAGCTACCATTCCTATTTGAACGATAAATAGTGCCATTTGCTCCCGCAGTGTAGAATACTGTTTGAGCACTAACATCGGTGTCCACCGCTGATACGTTGCCAGCAGTAGTAATAGTGAATAAGTCCACAGTTGTAGTGACCGTTGATGACACGTCAACCGCTCGTATGAGGTCATCATCGCTCAACAAAATAAAATCTCTCTTTGATGTGAGAGAGAGCGTTGCAGGTTGTGATGTCACATTGCCATAGTAGTTGCTCACAATGCACGTATAGACACCAGCACTGCTGCTGTTCACTTGTGCTACGGTTAAAATTGCAACGTCATTGATTAGATCAGAGCCAGACATCTTTGCAATCGCTCTGCCATCCAGGTACCATATTGCCGCAGAGTATGGCACACCAAATTCTCTCGCCGGCTTTAGCTTACAGCGAAGTGTAACTTTGCTGTTTTCTTTGACAGTTGCTGATGTAGGCGAGGCTACGATTCTTGGCATGCAACTTGTTGTGTTTTCCTTCATGCAGACACATTGCCGCCCCATGGGCACAGGAAGGCAGACGTAAGAACAGCCACCGTTGTTACTCGAACAAGCAGTTGTCCCTGCAACGCACCAAACGATAAAACAATGCACACCAAACATGCATGCCAAATAATAGACCAATACAGATAGCATGCATGTCATTATACAAACAGACTGACCGTTTGTCCTATCGGCATCGTAAACGACGACTCCCAACACTTTCAGTCTCGTTCTCACCATCCTGTATGCTACACGATCACGTATTCCCCATCGGTACACACCAAGTAGTTTCTGATCGGTGAAATACACAACACCGGCATAGTGTGCCATGTGATATTGGTGCAAGTTAACATTCGGTGCTTTATACGTTTTGGGGCCGCTCACTCCTGTTAGATCATACTCGCCAATCTGTATGAACAACATGAGATCAAGAGATCAACAATAAATCAACATTCACAACTAACTAGATCTAGTTGTCTGTCAGCCCAGTACAGTTTTCTTCCCTGAAGATCAAGGGCAAGACCAGTTGGCTCTTGAACAGTTTTATTGTTCAGCAAAATCTGACGATTCCCTCCTGCCATGTCTGCCTGCTCGACTCTCTTGAGACCCCAATCAGTCCAATACATCAAACTATTGACAATACATCCGTGACTCTCAAATAATCAGATAACATTGGAGTATATCTAACCCTTGCTCAGGATCGATGGCGATTTCTCGTGGACTCTGGAGATCCTCATTGATAATAACAATGCTGTAATTTCCATCAAACGTTACCATACCAATAATGTTTATGCCGTCGTCTGTGTAGTAAATATTGCGAGTGATCCAGTCGACAGCCAGTCCTTCGGGATTCACCAGACCAGACAATATAACTTTAGTCCCTCCTTTCAACGTACTTCGAGATATTGTTCCATTTATTGTGTTTGTCCAGTAAATGTACCCGTCAATTGCATCGTAATCCAATGCAGCTGCGTTACCATCAACCATTAAGGGCTTAAATACATCTTCAACGCCTGACGAGCGAGAATCAAGAGTCATGCCACGGATCTCCTTTCCGTCAGTGAAAACAACAAATTGATCCGGAGCTGCAATAATCAATATAAACAATCATGCAATTCAATGACAACAACAACAACAACAAACTCTATACTTCGACATTCTTTTGATCCTCCACGAATAAATCCATATCTGCAGATACATGCTATACCATTGGGTTCCTGAAGACAAAGCTGTCCGGTAGCACAAGCATCTTTCTCGGCACAACGAGTCATCACTAATCAATACATTCCTTCTAATATAGACATTAGTATACACCAAGTCACATACGTGGTACTTGAGTTGAGTCGTAGACCTTCAGTCCTCCCGGTCTGCTGCCAAATGGTGGATACGTTACATTTATAAATATGGGCATTGTGCCACCAGCAATCGGAATTGTAGCCAACGAGCCCTTATGGTTAATCCAGTCAGAAAAGAAAATAGTCCCGTTGAAGATAGCGACACTGAATGGATGAATGGATTTCAAGTCATACAACAGTGTACGATTTGTACCATCCAAATTACAAGATTCGATCTAAAATCATAACTACTAAGATGTCGTTCAATCTGCCAACACATCCGAATAAGTGCTTACTCTGTCAGTATATGCATCGACCCAATACAGCTTCTCGTTGTCCAGATCTAACGTGATTCCATTTGGCCATTTCACAGTGGTGCTTCCTTTGGCTACTATAACTGTTCTCTCAACTCCAGTCTTCGCTGCCATTTCAATCTTTGGAGTTGTACTTCCCCAATCAGTCCAATACATTGTGCTGCAAATCAACATGTAATATATATATATATATATATATATATTATTTTATTATATATCTTTAACACCCACATCTAGCTATCCCCTCCCCAACTTAAAACTTACTAGTACATCATAGTGTCATCTAGAGAAGAAAAAACATCTCAAAACGCACATATATATAATATTGTAATATATATAATTGCAATATATATAATTAAAAAATTAAATATATATATATATATATATATATATATATATATATATATATATATATATATTACACTCAAAACTATTTACTTAGATACATGAAAGTCCCCACTCAAAACATCATCTATTTCTGCAAGCATGTGGCTCGAAATCATTCTAGCATATATAGATATAAAATATAATATATTATATGTATTATCATCATCATTGTCATCGTTATTGTTATTGCTGCAGTATCATAATTATCATAACTTCTGTATTGCAGTTATTTATTCTAATTAAAAATAAAATATCATAATTATGTAAATGAGCACCCATTTCTGTGATTGAGCACAATGTCACGTGGTTGGTCCAGGCCTTTACTTATAATAGTCTTGAAATTTTCGCCGCTATATGAAACGGCACCGATAATATTCAGTCTGTTGTCTGTGTAATACAACACTTTGCTGCTCCAATCAACAGCAATGCCCTCAGGATAAGAAAGTCCACCCAACACAGTCCTCCTGTTTCGTGTTGTCATATTGATTTCAATCAGAGCCTTCTCAATTGGATCAGTATAGTACAGATTTCCAGTCAAAGGATCATAGTCAACATCCAGTGGTTTAGACAGTCCTGTAATAGGCTCAATAGCATCTTTTAGATCATTAGTTGACGTGTCAAGTGTAAATCCTCTAATACTTTGGTTGTTCACCACAAGGAGGTATTGTTCAGGAGCTATGGAGCAATTAGCATATCACATTTCATACCATGAATGTGATGAACAAGAACGACTCACTGTTGCATGTGACACCATCGGCATCCAAAAAACCATACGCACAAGAGCATAATTTGTAAGACATTTCTATCAGACAAAGTTGGCTACAGTTGTTCTCCGAACATGCATTGGAACCTACAGACACTTAGTAATCTCACTGATATCGTCACAATTAATTAAAATATTGCATTACCTTCGTCACGACTAGCATTGTAGACCGAGATGGCATATGGCTGTTGTGAGGCATTGAAGTATGATACTGAGCTAAATCCATCTCTTGGTGACCTATAGATGGTGTTAGAGCGTTGGTCTATCCAGTAGATGCTACTTGCACTTAACGACAGGTCACTGATATAAACATTCAACGTTGGCTGGAGGACAAGAGTAGGCTGAGATGCTTCACTACCATTAACATTCACTACAAGTATCTACAACAAAAGAATACGTAAAAATTAAATTTGCAAACTTGATTAGTGTTCTAGAAAATCAACCTGTTTGAGTTCGCCGTCGCTCCAGTAAAGCATCTGCCGATCGGCATCCAATGCCAACCCGGTCACCGATCTCAAACCTCTTGCTACCACATTCCGTCCTTTGCCACTGTAATATACCCGTTCTATTTGAGCCGGAGTTGACTTATCACCCCAATAAATTAACCTACACAAACAACATGAGTTCATCGGACGACTGACTTGGACACACTGAAGCAGATATGTAACCCATTCTGAGGATCGACGGCTAGTGGGCCTGGCTTTGATGGAGTAGTAAAGAGTACAGGTTTAATGTAATGACCACTCGCTGTACACATTATAATCACTCGGTAATCAAAGTCACTGTAAAAGACTAGTCTGCTGATCCAGTCAAAAGCTACTCCCAAAGGCGAAGAAAGCACTTTGTCAATCGGGTGTAGTGTGCTCGTAGATCCATTCAACAGTTGGCTTGCCACCCAATGCTGTCTCGTGTCAGTAAAGATAACACGATGTTGTAGAGCATCGTAATCCACTGCAACTGGACGTTCCACGCCATCAACTGTCGCATCGATGCTATTGACAGGCCCTCCGTCTTCTTGCAGAACTAGAGAGTCAATCTTTCCTCTTTCAGCAATCAACAAACGATCTTGGTGCTCGTCCGCTGTAGAGAGACACACATGAAACAATGTGATGCTCACACACTGACATCTAATGGCAACATGACTTAGTTCTGTCATTTAATTGCTATATCATCTAGACAAGATGGAGCCTCAATTTCCTTTACCACTTCTCAGGTGACTAGCACAGGTGTCTCGCTATGTAGGCAGTAAGCCAAACTATACTATGCGACAAATCAAAATCAGACAACAAGCACCATTTGATAGCATGCAAACAAAGAGATCACAAGCCATTAGCAAGCAAGTCTATACAACAACTGCTGACCATCTGTTGACCCCTCGTCCACATACATGCACAAATACAGTATGTATGAGTAAGACACACAAACGCATGTTGTACTATGCACAATCTCAGCGACTGAAGTAATCAATTCAACAGCCATTTTGCTCTCTCTTGCAACCTGCGAATTCCTTTCTGTCTCAAACTCCCAACAACTCACATGCAATCAGGTATGAATACTATAGTCTTCGTTAGACTGTACACCTCAATAGAGTTAACAAATATTACAGTCATCATCACCTTGTACACAGCAGTTGTGAAGTAAGAGACAAATGAGAGCAGCAGCTAACTCCATTTCTTGTTGCTGCCTTCCACAGAAATCCAACAGGAACTCTGCTCACGCCACCTGCATTGTAATTAGCACCTACTGTCTAGTGAACCATTTCACACCTTAACGTCTTCAGTGACGTACATAATTATGGCTACAATAGCACAAAGCATATCCTCTCTACAATGTCACGAAAACGTGTGCTACCCTGTGATAAAGTCTGGACATGCCTAAATGTGTTGGTCAAAGCTGCAGGGAGTCCTATTGGTTCAATCTCCACCTGCAGCCTCCTATGTAGAAATCAGGACTCTTCCAGATCATTATTGGCTTGTTCTGTTGTCATATCATTGTGCAAATAAAGCAAAACAAGAAAGGATAATTACCAAACAAAAAGATTAGTAACATTGGTCAATTGAGTGTGTGTCTGTATAATTAAAGAGCAATGCCATTGTTCAATCACAAGCCTTCTCTTGCACAGTCAACTAACAACTTGGTTGAAGACTTTGATTTGTGAACTACATATGCTGAGCATGGACTCGAGCACATTTGCTGTCCAACTGCCTTGTGGCAATTAAGTACCACTTCACAACACAAGTTCACAACTTGAACTACGACTTGTCACCAACAGTCTCATCATAACATCCCTAACATCTGGATACCTGCAGACATCGTTATAGATTCATATTTCAGACAAATTTCATAAGAACTGTGAAGTCTAGTAGCATTTCGCTGTTACAGCTTGCCACATAAGTAATTAATTAAAGCTATAGTTATTATGAATTGTCAAGTCACAACACTTGGCAAAGAAATACCTTCGAACGTGAAGGGTATCCTCATCATGTTAAAAATCACCTGAAAAAGCTCTACATTTAAACAAATTATTTGTTAAACTTTCAACCAGTGCACGTGTGCCTCACTAAATCTATCTTGTATGTACACGTAAGTGCAATAGATCAAAGCATCTAACTTGCTTGCATATCGTTTCACACAGGAAACTCAAGAGACTGCTAGCATGCTTCCATGTGGTTTTTTGCATCTTGACATCATGGAGCCATACCGGTGCACTTGAATTCACTTGCTACTCTCAAGGATTACAAAAGTAATATTATAGCAGACCATGTCAAGGCAAGACTGCACTAATCAAGGAAATAACATAGCAATACCCATAACCTAATTTGTTCAAAATACCATGATTTCACAACTCTGACAATAAACCATATTAATTTATTGATCAATCTATGCCTTGCATGCCTTATATAACCTTAGAGTCACAAATTGTCGTGTTGTTACATGTACTCTCATTTCTCACGGAAAGGAATAACTCTGTTTATCTATAAATTTGATGTGCTGGTGAAGCATCACTTAAATGAAAACAAAACAATCAAACAAGTATGACTGATTGCACTGATATTACAACATCTAAAAAAACTTTCACTTGACATCGGAAGAGTAAATACTACAACTACGTTATTGCCAAGATGATCACACGAAGTATATCAATGTCTTCCACATTATGTGTATGCCAATGCTTGTAGAATATAGAGTCATACCATATGTACTAGTAGTAATAGTTGTGGTGCGTGTGCGTGTGCGTGTGCGTGTGTGTGTGTGTGTGTGTGTGTGTGTGTGTGTGTGTGTTCCTGTACAACCAACAAACACGATTAAATGATCCGATTAATTAACATAATCTAAATTTTCAAGTATACTTCAAGTGCAGTTCACTCATCGCCAGCTGCTACCGACAATGTCCTTTTACTCTTAATAAAAGACGTCCTATCTTTCTGTTCAGTCCCAAACAAGACTCTTCCTCTATGACGGAAAGTATAGAAAGAACTGCAGTTGCCAACTGTATCAAACGTCCTACAAACCACACAATAAAATAAGAAAAATACAGAAAAAGACAACCTCAGTAAATGTACCTTGTGACGTATTCTGTTGTTACTTTGATTTCTTGAAATTTAATATTGGACCGGACCACGCCCACGCAACTAATAACGAATGCAATTAGGCATTGAAGAACAATCTGAAAGAAACCAAACTGTTGTAGTTACACTATTCAGCGCTCGATAATAGCATTACATCTAACGGCAACGTCGTGAAAGGACGAGCTGCCAGTCTAAGAAAGGAACGGTCTGGAATAACAACATTTAATCTCATAAATTATTACACGGTGCATCCAAATCAAAGTACAATACGTTGGGTAGCCGAAAACGCTGCATGAAGTAGTAAGAAGACGCCAATAACAATGAGAAACCTACCAGCCATGATCCTGTAACGCATGCGCAGAATTGCTGAAACTCGGGGTCCAGAACACTGCGCGCTGTCGAGCACATCAAAATGTAGGCTCCAACTGTGTGTAACCCCACAAACTGTCTAAGAGTCCAGTGTACAGTATTTGAATCTATTTAATTGTAGAAACGACAACACAACCGGATGTCGAGTTTCAAATGCTCTCTACAAATCAGTGTGTGTCTCTATACAGACGGCTATCTTACTCAATCATAAAGAACAATAAAATACGAAGTTACTGTAAACAAATTTCAGCCCTCTCCCAACACATCTCATTGCCCACAACTGGCAATCTCTTCCATACCGAGAGGTGGCACCTTACTCGACTCGAAGAAAACACTAAAACCAACAATCAGTTAGAAATGTAACAAATTTGTACAGTAGAGTCATAAGAGGTTGTTAACTGACATGTGAGCATATTTATTTCTGACAGTCGAGACGTTCTCTTTCGGTTTCTCGCCAATCAGGGCATTGAGCTGTTGCATGCAAGGCAAGAGGTCCTTCTCGGTGTATTGAGTGTAGAATTCCAATGTTGAAGTCTAGAGATACATGCACACATACACACACACACACACACACACACACACACACACACACACACACACACACACACACAATATTACATACACACATACGTAACGTAACTTACTAAGTACATACATACATACAGAGCAGAATATAAGGAAATTTGTTGTTTGGACAAGCAGGTTTGTCAAAGCCACGCCCATTTAGATCACGCCCATTCTATCAGATTTTGAGCCCAAAAACAACACTCTATTTCTATTATTTGATATATATACAAAACATGAAAATAACCAGAACAACTTTGAGACAGCATACCTGCAAGGCAATCATTTATTGCATTACAATAAAGTGAAAAAATTATGGAACCTCAAAAAACAAACAAACTTGAAAGTGCACTATAATTATGTGAGACATTAGAAGAACATTAACATGAAAAACTAGCACAACGATGTGCAAATTGTATTCAGTCAGACCCTTCTGGAACACTATTTGTAGACGCAGACTTAGAGGATTATGCCACACGTCCCAGTCATCTAAACTAAAGCTGCTAGTGCTATCTATCGTCTTGGGCCAACTCTCCAGCTTTTTTACTCTGTATTGCTTTCTGAAACCTTGATTAGGACAGCGCTTGGTCTTGCATCCTTCCCACCACAGCTGAATAGTGGCGTCAGCGTGAAAGTCTTCAAGTGATGGCCCTTCATGGTATAGTAGAGACGTCTATTAACACAGCGTATCGAAAAGGTATTCGTCGTGGGCTTGGTATGAGACAAAGAGACATAGTGCAAAGAGTTCCAAAATTTGTTGAGGCATCTCTTAAGATGAAATACTACAGACTAAATTTCTTAAACAGGCCACCGATTTAAGAAATGAACTTGTGAGAGGACTGGCATTGCTAATAGTTAGACATAGTTATCCTGGATATGGATTGGATATGGTAGATAGTAATATTTTTACGTGTAGGTTAAGTGATTTTGTGTGTTAGTTATGTCATTTGTCTACATGTGTGTGTGTGTGTGTGTGTGTGTGTGTGTGTGTGTGTGTGTGTGTGTGTGTGTGTGTGTGTGTGTGTGTGTGTGTGTGTTTTATGTTGCCCCTATGAGGAAACTACACCAGATTTGGTGTGATAAAAATAAATTATTATTATTATTATTATTATTATTATTATTATTATAAGGTCAGACAAAGTGGTGTTGCTCAAGCTGGTGCGCCGGTCTCTCTTGATCAGTTTCAGCGACAAAGACATCCTTTCAACATGTGTGGTAGTAAAGGGAGAGACTAATGCTATGTCTGGACAGGTGTGAAGTATGTACCACACAGACTCATAACACACCTTGCTAATATGTGCAGATATTTTCTAGCATAAGTGACTATCTCCTCAGCTTGAAGAGAAAGAATATGAACCCCTTTGCTTTCTAGTGGTTTTTTTGACAAAACGAACAGCAAGAGCTTCTACAGCTTCTCTAGCCTCTGCATTATCATCAACGTTCTCGTCTTCACTATCTTGCTCAGAAGTTTGAACTTTAGGTTTTTTGCCATGTTTGGGTGTCAAGAAAGGCAATTATATGACAAAGAAGTTTGGTGTCACACCAACCTAGTCGCTCCTTCATTTTATTTTCAAGGTATACTAAATTGGTATTCACATTTTTTGCACAGGTACTTAGTGTGCTGACAGAATAGTTTGCCAAAGGGGCTCCTTGAAAGAAACCGTCTGGGATCTTTCCAGAACGACTGGAATTTTCAAAGAAACAGCAGTCGCTGCTATGGCTTAAACAAGTTTGACAATGACAACTGTTTAACACAGACGTTTCAATTTTAGTATGCAGCATGCGTGTTTGCGGTTTCCCACACTCTCGCCTACAGTTCCTATGTCAGAACCATTACCCGCCCTTCACCGGGTACATCTCGACCACATACTCAGAAAGAAAACATTCACAAATCAGGACGTTTGATTACCGTCTTGGAGACGCTGTTTCTACCGATTCATGTCCTCATATTTTGGTGCTGTGCTACGCACATTCTAGGTGAAAACGTTTGTTTCATGTCAACTCGTGTCTCAGTAACCAGTCTCACCACTTCACACAGAAGCTTACTGTCTATGACCCCATAAGTGTGAACTTTGAAAATCTGTAATATCTCCGCTGTTTTAGGACCTTCGCAATGATCTCGGAATCGTTAGAAACCACCAGGTCTGGCAGGTGTTTATTAAATTATTTAAGCCATTCCTACAAAGAAAAACAAAAGATAACACGTTTGCATAGCAAGGACAAATTAGTCAAGTAGAATGGCTATTATTGAATTATCCTGTGAGATCAAGGCATCATCAACTGGAACCACTTAAGATAATTGGTGTACCATGCTCTAATGAGCACACTTGGCGTGACCTCTACCTCATTACTCACTTCCCAGTTCAGGCTTACGGGGAATAGAAAGATAGTAGATGTACCGCAAGAAAACATACTCTCTGATAGTGCACATAGTCTAACTTATGAGTGTCCGGATCATGCCATTTGGGTGTGACCATTCGAGTAACCAATGTCCGGCCAATACAATATATGGCCGGACATGGACTTGTTTTGACCGGACAATGTCTGATGTCTGGGCATTATATTCCCCTCTGTTATGTACATACATACATACATACATACATACATATGTGTACATCACGTGACAAATTTATGTAATGATTACAAACCCAGCTGCCCGCCTTCTTCATTTTGAGTGCAAGTCCCAGCGCACTCGCTGCCAGTAATGATGCTTTATGTTCAACGAATGCATACTCTTGGAGTGTGAGCTCACAGAAATAACGAGCGAGACAATGTATTTCCATGTTGACTTCAGCAGCCTGTAATACAAGCGACAAACAGACTGATTAATTAATGTCTATCAATTAGTATTAATTGATATTAATACCCTTGCAAATCTTCTGAGAAAATGATAAGCAATCGGAGTATTGAGATCATAATGCAAAGCTTGCAGCATGTCGACTTCTGTTGCTAATAATTGTTCTCTAGTATAGGCATCGTCACATACGTACAGGAAGTCTTCGACTAGAGGCTGACTAGTTTCCTAAAAACAATAATACTGTATAATAAATATGGTAGGTTTAGTGCACACAACAAACTCAAAATAAATAATAAAATTCTTAATTAATTAATTTACAACAAACTCAAAATAAATATTAAAATTCTTAATTAAATTAAAATTAATTAAAATATATTAATTTACAACAAATATAAAAATTATTAATTAAATTAAAATTAATTAAAATATATTACAATAAATAAATATGGTGGGTTTTAGTGTACACAACAACAAAACAGTCAAAATAAATAATAAAATAAAATAAAATTAATTAAAACAATAAATTAATTTGCAACAAACTCAAAATAAAAAGTATTGATTTAATTAATTTACCATAAATTCAAATAAATAATAAATTTATTAATTAATTAAATTACAACAAACTCAAAATAAATAATAAAATTATTAATTAAATTAAAATTAATTAAAATATATTATAATAAATACATATGGTGGGTTTTAGTGTACACAACAACAAAACAGTCAAAATAAATAATAAAATTAAAATTTATTAAAACAATAAATTAATTTGCAACAAACTCAAAATAAAAAGTATTAATTTAATTAATATACCATAAATTCAAATAAATAATAAAACTATTAATTAATTAATTTTCATAAATTTAAAATAAATAATAAAAGTATTAATTATTATTTTACCTTAAATTAAAATAAATAATAAAATTATTAATTTAATTATGATTTAATTAAAACAATAAATAATTTGCAACAAACTCAAAACAAATAACAAAATTATTAATTAATAAAAATAATTAAATATAATAATTTAAATAATTATTGAATTATAAATATTAAATATCAACTTACTTCAAACTTTGATGCAATCATTATTGCAGCTGTTCCTACAAGCTGTAGTTGGCCACGATTAACATTCTAAACCAGAGCAATGATTGATATTAACACAAGATTCACATTCAAAAAATTTACAAACAAAAATGCATACCTTGACAGACAGATATCTATCAATATATTTAACAGAAAGATAGAGAGTCTCATGAAAGAGCTCAAAACTCTCCTGAACCTAGACAATTACAAATAAATCTTATTACAGATTTTATACAATAAATAACAATTGCTGTTTAGACTTACCTCAACCATCCAGTCGACCAGCACCATTCTAAGGTTGGGAGAGATGTCGCGTTGCTTGTCCATGTAAGATGTTATAGACTGGGCCATCTAGATAATAAATAGTAAACAATACACAAACATAAACAATGACAATACCAACCTCTTTCTGTCTCATGTGATGGTAGATGTCTTGCGCATATTCGGTTGAATAGAGAGGATCGCTTCTTGCTAAATGATAGATAAATATTAAATTAAGCTTGTTGTTGTATGAAAAATCAATTAAATGAGTTGGATACCATCGATGTCTTTGCGTTGACATGCTGTTGCCTTCTCAATCTTTGAGTCTGACAGTTCAAGTGTCTGTGTGGTGTCTTCTTGTTTGGTGTCGGCATCGTGTCTCTCACTGCATTTGTCACTCGACTGTCCACCCACTGCAGTCTTCATACATATAGGAGGCAGGAAAAGTGACATAAACTTTATATCATCCAGTGATTTAACTCTTGATTTAGATTCGCTGTAAAAGTTGAAACACGCTCTATTATGTGTAATACACACTATTGAGAAATGCTATAAGTGTTGCCTACTCTGGTTGACTTTTTTCGAGTTCGCCATTGCTATTCCCTATAGAGTGCCTTGTGTAAGGTTGTTTATCCAGTTTCAATGAAAGATGTCCTTGTTCTGTTTGAACCTGCAGCACGAGTGAATTGTAAGCACAGCAACAAAGTTTTGCTTACTATATGACAGAATGCTCAATTGCGTGTGCGTGCGTGTGTGTGTGTGTGTGTGTGTGTGTGTGTGTGTGTGTGTGTGTGTGTGTGTGTGTGTGTGTGTGTTTGCATGTGTGTGTGACTCACAATATAATGCAGATATGGACATATTGTGTGTACATTATTGACATGTTTTTCTTCTTGCATAAGAGTGCACATTTAAATTTAATAATAAACGTCAACAAGGCATTCAATTGAATGAGTGCTAGTTTCATGTACAATGTTGTTGCAATAGAAAAGATTGCTTGTCACTCATTGCAGCTCCAAAGTCAACAATACAAGTAAGTATTGTGTGTACATGCTGTTGTAGCTAGTGTAGCACTGACAAACTACAGTGACCATGGAACACAATCGAGTGGTCCCATCGTCCACTGAAGCCTTGCAATCATCGAGACAGATTGTACCAGCATTAACTAATAAATTTGTAAAATAAACGTCAGTATCAAGTGTCTTAATTAATTGCCACTTTGTGAAATCATGTGACGAGAAACTGCTGAGAAGTTGTGTTGATAACATATGGTCACTTATAAGTAATGACAACGTGGTAGTGTTGGATACTAGCAGTTCTAGACAATTTAATTTTGGGCACAGTGCATGCTGGTGCTGCATGGTGGCTGGACAACATTCTGGGTCATCACAACTTGCAGCACTTACAGAAAACAGTGTTCCTTGGATCTACTCAGATCATTCATAAGTCATGTCTTCTGTCTAAAAGTCATGCTAGTCTTAGGCTCGAGTGTCCAGCCGGTTGTCTCCCCGCAGAAGGAGAAACACCGGCTGAAGAGGTTTGCCACTCAAAGAAAACTGCCAACTCTCTATTCTCCAATGAGGATCTTACATGTTTTGCTCAATGTTTTTGTATTTACGATAACTATTGATGCGATGCATGTCGCTATTGGCTCTCTGCTAATGTAATTTGTAACTGAGTAGTCAATCTCTCATGTCGCCTGATATCACATTTTGTTAGCATGTGAGGTGCACTTGCATGTCGTCTTCTTCTGTTGTCTTCCTTTTCTTACTTTGAGGAATACGCAGCGCAAGCAAAACAATTTCTAGTCACTGAGGGTGTCGTACGTCGCATGCATTGAACGAGTAGACCATCTACACTTTGTAGTATTTGCACTCAGCACATGGCGATGTGCAAAGCTATGATTTGCATAAGTTGTGACCAACCATTGGTTGACGTCTGTGGTTAGCTTTGAGTCTAGCGATCATACAAAAACAGAAAACGTGAAGAACTGGAAAAAGTCAACCTGTTGTTTGTGGACTTGGATGACAAGTGTTGAGACTACTGGCACTTGCATCAGAGCAAAATTACAATAGCAAAAAGCCAATAGCAACGTGCATCCCTCTGATTGGAGGATAGAGAGTCGGCAATTTATTTCCAGCCGACCGTCTTTCTCCTCCTAGGGAGACAACCGGCTGGACACTCAAGCCTATGTTAGTCTAAGCACATCTGAAGCATAAATTGTTTCTAGTGCTTGCAATAGACCTTAGGAACCAAATTATTGAGCATGACATAACATAAATTATAATAACTAGATAATAATGGCAAGGATCGTATGTGTAAATGCCATCATTTGAGACCATCCCAATAGCATGTAGTTTCCTTTGCTGCCTGTCTGACTTACACCACTTGGCATCAACACCCACCTGCCATTTACTGGGGAGAGACCGCTTTACAACCTTTATGTACTAAAGTCCATTCGAACAATAGGTGCAGTGTGGGAATTGTGGGTGTGGACTTTGTCAGTTTGGGCTGTCTAGTGGGGAAAATAGGAAATTGAATTAGCGTAACTACTTCAATGATGTCTGCTAAACACAATGCAAACACTCATTACAAGCTTGTGATGGCATTCTAGAACAGCTGCAGAAATACTGCTGACAAAAGTAGGTGTGGATGTCTTCTAAAGCTCTGGATTGAGTTCGCTTGTGACTCTGGAGACGTCATTGAGAACTAATTGGCTGTCTAATGTATTCTAAGGAATGCAATTTAGGTGATTACATCTACTCTCGAGCTAGAATAGGATGGGCCATGTCCGACTGGGGTGGAGTCTGCATATGTAATATTCCGGAAGCTGCTCGTTCCAACGTATTTGAGCATCATTCTGACTGTTAGAATGCACCAGTATCTGCACCTCCTCATATGCATTCCGGAGGCATCATTTCCATGTTTGTAAGTGCCCGGGATACCAAGATCTGGTAATTTTCCCACACTGCACCTATTGTTTGAATGGACTTTAGTATATCCGTTTCCATTGTGACAGAGTGGTACAGCCTAAAATCCATATTAATATGATAGTTTCTGCTGTACATTCTATCACAATTGTGTGTTTATACATACTTCTACTTTTATTTGGGTAAATCAGCTTTACTCGTGCCACTTGACACCAATTTAGAACATCCACTCGCTAAATATGGGTGTATAGGCCATCGTGATGTAGCATTACTGACAGACAGACAGACAGACAAATGCTCGCTCAATTTGTATCATCACTGTTTGAGAGACCATCTACACATTTATATTGTAATTAAACCATATAATTGTTTGGTATGGTCTTAATAATAATAGCAATAATATTGTAAAAACAACAAATAAAATAATAACAAAACAAAATAGTAATAATAACAACAAGTAAACTGATATATGATAGAGTAGCAAGTTTCTGAGTTTTTTAGAGTTTCTGCGATTGCTGTATTATTGACATGAACAATATTTAAAAATATATCATGTTGCTTAGTATCAAAAATAACAACAAACAAACAAACAAACAACAATAATAAATAATTTGTCTGTCTAATGCATGTACACAGTATGGTAAAATACAGCTCCCTCAAGAAACCTACAAGCAAGGCTAAAATTAAGAACAATAAATTGAGATATCTTTCTTTTAGTAATCAGTTGATTACAAGATCATGTAAATCAGTTTATCCACAATTACCACACCCACGCAAACTAAGTCATGACAACCACAACATTTTGTCTTCCCCGGTATAGTATTTAGAAACGGTCTGGCTACGTGAGACTACAACCGTTGAAAGTTGCCTCACGTTTGTGATATTTCCGAGAGCTGCTCTCTTCGCGAACGGTCGTCCGTCCTCAGACAAACTCGCTCTCTTCATTGCTCTCGTCATTGGCTTTTCATCTTTCTCGCCTTGAGATGGCAAGCGATGCGAACTCTGCAAAAAAACGCGAAACACAAAGATGAGGGTGTGTGTTCAAAGCATCAACCATCTGGGCCGGAGTTCTTACCCTGCGAGACCATTTCTTGGTTTGATTGTACTGCTCGTCGACGGTACGGGTGTTTTGCGTTCCTCTCATCTGTACACGTATAGCGCGTGTTCGTGTAGGACAAGTTCAAATGATGTGTTCAAATTGCCCCGCTGACATATCTAGAGTGGAAGGCGTGTCGTTAAACGATGATTGGTCGAGTGGACGTTCGTCCACCAATCAGACGTATTTCCGATGCGCGATTTCCAGGCAACTGATGCGATTGCGCGCGCACGTTGCACGTGTAGGTGACAACCATATTATTAATTTAAAGCTGGTAGTTTTACTGGGGAAGCTTCTATATGCAAATTTATCGTTTGTCAAAAGCTTGCAATTTTTAGAACAATCAATACTGTAGTAGATTATTTATATACGGGAGTGTAGCAATGGACGCAACATCCCGGATGTTTTAATTGTGTGTAAAGTGCTACATACGTCATTTCACGATTGGACGAGGCATTTCAGAGTTGGAAGATGGAAATACTTAGTTGGAAACCGTTTGTGTCTGGAGGCATTGCTTCCATAGCTGCCGAATTAGGTAAGCGAGCGCTGTGAATGCTAGTCGGCATCTACATACTAGTATGTCGTTCGAATTCTTTTCTACACCAAATTATAAAGATATTGAGATGCGAGACTTGAACATGCTGGACATTCATCAGCGGTTTTGAAATATCCCTATCACCAGACGCAGTAACAAATTTTGGTGCTGGGTAGATATAGGCTCCTGGCTTTACATCTTTTGTATTAATTTCTGTGGCTATCCTCTTTCTGTCCATCCCCGGCCTTAGGGGCCTGTGTCTTCCTGAGGAGCCTGCCTTTTCTGTAGACGCCTTCCTTCCTTAGAGGCCTGCTTTTCCTAGGGGCTGCCTAACAACTTCTCTGCTATGTTATGTAGATAAGTGTAGGAGTACTAGGCTATATATTTTGCATCTCCTCTCTAAATGGTGCTGTTGCACACGTTTATTTATTGTCTTTACATCAGCTGCTGTAATGTTGTTGAAAGAAGACAATGAAATCTGTGATTTGGTCAGTTCGGAAGTTAGGGATTTGAATTGTGGATTTTATTCTGCTTGAATAAACGAGTACACTGGAACATGGAGAGGGTTAATTAATTAATTAAGGATTTTGTAATAGACATGGTATCTATTCTTTCTAGACTTTGTCAATTTGAACAATATCGTGCATGTAATGGCACAAAAATAATTAACAACAAAATTGACAAAGTTTGAAAAGTGGCATGGCAGAAGACGATGGGCTTTATAACCGGATCTTCTGTGTAATATTTGTTTGTACTTGCTGTAGGCCATCTACTTTATAGCACAGCAATCGACAACACTTTACATGTATTATTATAAGTCTATGCATGAGATAATTACAATAGATAACTTAAAATTAAATTTTAATTGATATTAATTACATGCGTTTATGTCCAATTTGTTATCAGGCACTGTGAATGTGTTGCTTTTGTCAATAGGAACATTTCCTATTGATCTGACAAAAACGAGGTTGCAAATTCAAGGGCAAGTGAGCGACGCAGCTCATTCACAGTTGAAATATCGAGGCATGATACATGCCATTGTTACTATCACCAAAGAAGAGGGTGTAAAAGCTCTCTATTCAGGGTGAGTTTCAGATAGCAAGACATATTTTATTATGTAGAGTACTAGATGGGTGATCATTGGCAATACATTTGTCAAAAACCATGTGCAGTAATACGTTTACTTAATTTGTGTTGTCGTACTGACTGGTAACTGTTGTGTTAGAATTGCTCCTGCAGTATTACGTCAGGCAACATATGGAACGATTAAGTTGGGGTGCTATCATGCATTTAAACGAATACTTGCCGGAAACGCTGAAGGTTTACTTTTGTGGATATGTATTGATGTTGTGGTCAGCATGTTGTAGGCTGTCATCGTGTGTAGATGAGACGCTGTTGACTAATGTAATTTCAGCAGTAGCTGCTGGTGGTCTTGCTGCAGCTATTGCTAATCCAACTGATGTATTGAAAGTAAGTGTTTTTAGTGGTTGAATGAGGTCATTTTATTGCATTTAGCTGTTTTGTCCTAGTTGTTGCTGCTTTATCTTGCACTCATAGCATGTTAGTGTTCTGTTGCATCATGTGACTCATCATTTGATTGTCTTTGCTCTTTGGGTTTTTAATAGCAATATGAGTTTAGGGAATTGCATGGTGGGAACGAGGAGATGGCACCGGAAAAAAACGTTTTATAAACCATAACACTCTTATAGCATCTTCTCTGCCAATAGTCTTGTATTGTAGTGTATGCAAAGATAGAGCGTTTTTTTGGCTTTTTGGTTGCTACTGATTCTTAGATGCTTTAAAGCCGTTAGGATATTTAGTAACCAGAGGAGCCGTAAGTCAGTGCAAAGATAGATTGGGTGTGAAGCAAGTACAGGTTTTGTGTCACTTTGACATGCTAGTTAGGTTATGTCAACTGTATGATCAAGATGATTATTATGTTAGCATGAACAAGTGTTTTGTGAAGGAATATGGTACTGAAATGATGTCTCATGTGACTGGTACAAACCTTATGTTTAGGTTTGCTTTGGTCTTATTATGTTGTCGTGCTCAACCAGGTCAGTCTGGTTTGTAAAGTCTATTACAAGTACCGGAAGCAAACCCTGCTTCAGAAGTACTTAGACCATCACGGCTGTCTAGAAAGAAGACATGACTTTACGAAGGATCCGAGTAGATCCCAGAAGCACTGTTTTCTGTAAGTGCTGCAAGTTGTGATGACCTGGAATAATGTCCAGCCACCGTGCAATACCTGCGTGCACTGTGCCCAAAGCTCCCAAGACCACCGGAACCACCAGTGTTCGACAATGCCACATGTGGCTTGTCTCCACTCGTAAGTCGCTGTACTTCGCCAACTTCTCAGCATGTTTCTTGCCAATGTTGCCATCAGCAGGACAGCTGATATCAATAAGAAGACAAGTGTTTGTCTTCCTATTTCTGAGACGATGTCTGGACGATTGGCTTTGATCTTCCTGGCAGTGGGGATGGTGGTATCCCACATCATAGTAACGTCATCCGTCTCCACAAGCCTATCAGGATGATGCCGGTACCATCTGCTCTCCACTGGGACCCCAAAATGACGACAAACATCCCAGTGAATGATGAATGCCACCTGATTGTGTCAATCAGTGTAGTCCGTCGGTGCCAAAGCACTACAGCCTGCCACAATGTGATCGACTGTTTCCAGGCCTACACTGCACATGCGACAAGTAGGACTGACATCACGATGTAGAATCTTGCGCTCATAGTACCGAGTCCGAAGAGCTTGGTCTTGAGCAGCAACAACCAGTCCCTCAGTTGCAGCAGGAAGATTTGCTGTCTTTAGCCATCCGTAGGTCTCTTTCATGTCCACAGGCGGTTGCTCAGTGAGACGACGATACTGCCCGTGCATAGGCTTCCCGCTCCAGGATCGCACACGAAGAGAACTGCAACACGTACGGTAATGTCTCGCATCTGTTTCAGGCGCTTGCTCGAAGCCACCTTCAACCAAGATGGATGCATTCCTGTGTAAGCTCTGCGACTTGTCATCCGAAGCAAGACTTCTCCCCAGCTGTGCAGTAAAGCAACAAGCCATGCGCTTGATTGAGTGTGAAGATTTTCCAGAGTCACACTCCCGTATCATCTGCATGAAAGGATTAGAACTGTCAGCAAGGTAACAGTTCAGCCTCACAATACAAGATTGATATGTCGACTCAATCTGTTGTAACCCCCTACCCCCATCACCGCAAGGAGCGTACAGTCGGTCAACGTCTGCAGCAGGATGGTGGACACCGTGCATAGAGAGGAGCTTTCTGGTCCGTTGATCAAGCTGCTGCAGGTCCGTGCACCCCCAATGAATGACGCCAAAACCGTAAGTGAGAACCGGTAGTGCAAACCCATTGATGGCTAGAATCTTGTTCCGACCATACAACTCAGTCCGAAGAACCACCTTCACTCTGCGGAAGTACTCACGAAGGAGTCTCTCCCGCATCATGCTGTGCTGAATACCGTTACTCTCATCTACACCCAAATACTTGTAGTCTTGACCCGGTTCCAGACAGTTGATGGTGTCCGTTTTTCCTACCGTCACTCCAGAGTTGTGTCCAGATAGCCTGCCGTTGACAAAGTGTGCAACAGCACATTTGTCCAGACCAAACTTCATCTGGATGTCATCAGAGAAGGTATGAACCGTGTGCAACAACCCGTCCAACTGATCAGAGTTTCTGCCATACAGCTTCAGATCATCCATGTAGAGTAGATGACTGATAAGCTGACGTTTGGCAGTCTCACCATGCCCAGTGGTAATCCGGTAGCCGTAACCGGTTCTGTTCAGCTCCTTGCTCAGAGGATTGAGAGCCATACAGAAGAGAAGTGGAGAAAGTGAGTCACCTTGGAAAATACCCCTCCTGATCTGCATAAGCCTTGTCTTGATCGTACTATTCCCACAAGGAAGCACCATTGATGTCCTCCAACTCTTCATCACACATGACAGGAATCTGCACAAGACTGGACTGATCTTATGCATCTGAAGGCATTGGAGCAACCAACTGTGTGGCACGCTGTCATAGTCTTTCTGGTAGTCCACCCAAGCCATGCTCAAGCTGTTGTGCCTGGTCTTACAGTCTTCGATAAGCAGCTTGTTGATCAACAGCTGATCCTTTGCACCAAAAGATCCCTGTCGACAACCCTTCTGCTCCGGAGCCATGAGGTTTCTCTGATCCAAATGCCCTGCAATCCTCTGCCTGATGACTGAGGTGAGGGTCTTATAGAAGACAGACAGACAGGTGATAGGCCAGTAATTTTTGGCCTGGTCAGCCTTGTCATTCTTAGGAATCAGAGTGGTTATTCCTTGAGACAACCAGTTGGGTACAGAGTCTGGATTCTGAACCAGCAGGTTGTAGTTACGAGTCAGATCAGTGTGAAGACACGTGATACGCTTGACCCAGAAACCATAAACCTTGTCTGGACCAGGAGACTTCCAGTTCCCCATCCTTTTGAGACACGATGTGACCTCATTGTCTGAGATAGGTAACCACTGCTGCTCATCTTTCCGGTGCGTCTCGCCATCGATTTGACGTCTCAGCCAGAAGGCAGACTCATTGTGATGTACCTCAGTTTCTAGGATACCACCCCAATACTGTTCGATCTCAGACTCGGATGGTGGGGAAGTGACCTGGATAGTCTGCTTATCCAGTTCTCTGTAAAACCGTCCAGCATCTCGTTGAAACAAACCATTCTGGTGAAGTCTCTTACGATTCTTCTCCAGCCTCCTGGTCCGCTCGACCTTGGACTTAAGTTCCATTTTCAATTGATTATTATTATTATTATTATTATTATTATTACATTTTACGTTGTACGTATCTGTGATACAGAAAAAGAGGAAAATAGACAAACAGATAAGTCACATCAATCTCTGAAAATATGTCTCTCAATATCAATTTACTACTTTTACTATACTCATTATTCAAACAACCATGTATTTGCCAAGTCCGCTGCCTCATGCTTTGCTTGGGATAAGGATGTTTCAAAATGGACTCATATTTCCTGAGCTATTGAACGTTTTGACAGAATTATGTTAGTTGATTACATGAATAATACTGTTGGTGATGTGCAGTGTAGCAGCTACTTTTTTTGGTTGTGGTTTAGCATTTATTGGTGCTTTTTGATAAACAAAGTTTAGATAATTTTAGAAACGTTATATTGATGATTAGGATATTTGTGGTGATGATGATGGTGTACGCGTATATATTGTAGGTAAGGATGCAGGTTGGAACACCATCTACTGTATCATCGAGAGGAATGTTCTCATCGTTTGCTGATATTTACAAGATGGAAGGCTTTAGGGGTCTTTATCGTGTGAGTTACTTGAGTAGTGTGTGTGTGTGTGTGTGTGTGTGTGTGTGTGTGTGTGTGTGTGTGTGTGTGTGTGTGTGTGGTGTGTGTGTGTGTGTGTGTGTGTGTGTGAGAGAGTGTGTATGTGTCTGTCTGTCTCCTTGTCTGTGTGTTTGTCTGTCTGTCTGTCTGCTTGCCTGTTTGTTTGTAAGTCTGTTTGTAACATTGTATCTTTCTAAACATGTTTTTTGCTTGTTTCTTTATTATCATGTGTTTGTCTGTTTGTTTTTATTTGTTTGTTTTTTGTCGGTTGCTGTATATGCCATAATGGTGCGTAGATGTGTGTTTATATACTATACAAAATGCCTGACTAATCTTTCACTTGTAATTTTGTCATTGCATTGTTGCAGGGTGTTGGACCAAATACACAACGAGCTGCTGTAGTTGTTGGAGTGGAACTCTCAATGTATGACTGGATAAAGCAAAAACTACTAAGAGCCAAACTAGTGGAGGACACCATGAACACTCACTTCCTGTATGCATGAGCAGACCGGGGTGATCAACTACTATGTTGATATTTTATGTTATCAAGATGTGGAATGTTTGCTGGGTTTGCTGGAGCAGTGGCCTCTAATCCTATTGATGTGATTAAGGTAATGCTGGTAGGTGTAGTCATTTGTTAATGTTTATGTTAGTAAGTTCTTGTCACTTACAATTGGGCTGACCTTTAGTATTGTTAGTAAACAATACTAGGAATAGTCTATATTAAGCTATATATATATGCGGTGGTGTACACAGGGTTATTGCTGAAGGAAGCTTGTCCATCAATTTTTGATGACGTCACCAATTGTCTAATGATATATACTAATAATGTTATTCAATTATCAACTTGTAATGATTTTAAACAATGCAACAATGCAGATTAAAACATCAACACTTTAACGTCTCACTATTTGATAGGCTATATAGTTAATTAGCCATTAGGTGTGAAAAGCTCCTATATTATCAAACTACCAGCACTGGTCTTTTAAAATTAAAGTGGGGAAAGCCCCTAGTAAAGCAGTCAAGTTTCAATCCCTCTTGCCGTGTAAAGCTACCTGTTATTTTTACCATGAATTTCTTGCCGCAGGCTCACCCTTTCTGAGTGAAAACACCTAAAGAGAAGCTCAATTAGCATAGAACTGCACTGGCTTGTCAAGGCCAAGTCTTGATTGGCAGTGTTTGAAAAACAGAGATTTCTTATTGGTGAACACACTGTTGCAAGAGATTAAAAATACGACGTTTCTACATGTTGACTGCATTTGTGGTCTGGTACTGCCTGAACACAGCAACTGTAACAAAGAATACGTGGTACATGACCTAATTATTTATCTCTTGTATGAGTAGAGTTTATGTTATGTGTCATTGCTGTTGTTTTGTTTAACATGCCTTATGCAGTGGCGGATCTAGGGTGGTGCCTAGGCACCACCTTTGTTCTGGTTGCGAGTAAGAACCAAAAATACAAGGTCCTGGTAAGGACAGGAATGATGACCTTTTCCACCAGACAACATAGTTAGAGAACTGTTGTACTGGAAAGCAAACTGAGACATCCGTCATTCCTATAGATATAAAACCTATCAAACAATGTGTCAAAAGTTATTTCCTCACATTCTTACTCTTAAAGCAGTTGCTGCTGTGAGGGCACTGCGGTATCGGTGGCCTAAAATCTTAATTACCGTCCAGTATGTTGAAGAAAGACATTCTGCGACGTTGTTTGTTAACCAATGTATCCAAAGTTGCATCATAGTCAATGTCAGTTCTATAATTGAAGTTCATGTAGTGCAAGTCCATTGAGTCCTTCTTGGCCCATTGTAGACTTTAGGTACGTTTTGAGACGTTAACCTTTTGCATGCAACCTGCATGCAAAAAAGGTACGTTCCTGTTCCTCATGAGTATACACATAGAATATACCATGATACTATGTTGTAGATATGAAATTCATCTGGTAATGGAACATTAACGTATACTATTGTATTCACCAACTTTAGTAAAACCTCTCCAAAGTGTCCAAGCATTTTAGTTTGCACGACTCTTTTTTCCTGTCTGGATCCGCAACTGTTATGTCTTCACAGTTTGTGCTTTGTTTTTACAAACTTGTTATGTCTGTGTTTCTATAGTCAAGGTTGATGAATCAAAGGCTGCTGAAAGCAGGTGTATCAACTGTTTACAAAGGCTCCGTGGATTGTGCTCGTCAGGTATGGTGTATAGGCAGGGATAAGTAATGACATACAGGCCAAGTTTGTGCACAATAATTCGGTAGAATATACACATCAGCTAGTGCACGACACACGTGGGCAAACTTGATGCATTTAGAAATTTACAAATGATTGATTTTTCTTGAAGAGTGTAACGAAAAAAAGTAGGCATGTGCACATTTGTGGGTAAACGGAATGGAGCCAAAGTGATTGCTCATTTGAGTTATATTTGTTATGGCTTGATGTTGTACAGTAGCTTTTGCAAAGTGCCATCACATTAACAACCAACTGCAAAATACACCACTTGTGCCCCAGTCCTCCACCGAGGACGCTAGCTGTCTCATGTGTGAAACCACACACACACACACACACACACACACACACACACACACACACACACACACACACACACACACACACACACACACACACACACACATGACAGCTAGCGCGCACGTGGTGTAGCAACCTAGTTCGGAGGAGGACTGGGCATGAGTCTAACTTTCAACTACTTTGATGCTGGTCTACTTGTACAATGTGTACTACTGTATGATTTAGGTAGCATCTACTGGGCGTGACATTGTATAGGGGTGGGGCCGTTGGGTACATTTGCAGAAAGTTTCAGCTGTTTAGTAGGCGGGCACAGTGCAGTGCAGTGACGGATGATACAGTGACACTGTGTCAGTGATGTCTCAAACAAGGCATTTGATATGACAACTACCGAGCGCTGCATTGCCAAATATATGTGCCACTTCAATTACAGGAGGACCAGGCACAATTTCTTGCTGTGCACTCATCTTGTCATCAATTTTGCTGTAAGATAAGTTTCAGATTTTGTTTGACTGTTCATCGAGCACTGCGGTTGAAGGTCATTTGTTGCTATTGTATAGAACTGTATGGATAGGCAGTAACTGACTGTCTACAACTGGTAAACTAAATTTGCAAAGCTTGTGGGTTAGAGGCCCCAGTGTTTGGACTTCATGGTAACTCAATTATTGATCTCGTTATCTCATACAATATCATCAATATACCAACCATTTACATGCCATGATTAATATAATTAATCATTTTTATTGTTTGTGTTTACATTGTGCAGCAACTGTCAAGAATCTCATTTAAGTATCTGAGAACACATGCACACACACACGCACGCACGCACGCACGCACGCACAGCATGTCTGTTTTTACAAACAGGGTACTACTACGTACATATTATGTATCTTTTGATGCTCAGATGTAAACTCAACACAGCACAACGATAGGTTGCAGCAAAATGTCAGTTGCTTTTAGTTATAGCTGGTGGGTAGACATAACGACAGTTGCCAACAACTGTATGCTCAACTGTTGTTAATATTGATGTTTCAAGTTGAGTATGCCATAACAAAATCATACACGTGATGTTGTTGGTTTTGCAGACAATTAAGACTGAAGGATTCATGGCCCTCTATAAAGGTTTCATTCCTCTTTACTTCCGGCTTGGTCCTTGGAACATCATTGTATGTAGTTGTCAAATGTACAAACCTATGCTTTATTGATCTAAATATGGAATTTGTTTTTTGCAGTTCTTTGTAGTATTTGAGCAATGTCGATTGGCTTTCTCTTAACCAGATTGCACAAATGCTGTTTCTTGCCCACGAGAATAATTTTTACTACGTGTTTGACGGCGGACAGATTCCTAGTTATTATTTTGATTATTTTATTTTATTTAAGTTAATTTAACGTAATGAAAAGTAACGTTTCTTGTAGCTCTGTCTGCACTACTGCAACTGAATTCTGAATTGTGTGGTGTGTGGAGGTGTTGGCGAAGCCTTGCGCTATCATAATGCCTATATATAAAACATTTTAGCTATAACAGAGCTCCAAGTGTACTCTAATTCAGGCTAAAAACCCGTGTACAGAGATGTTCATAGTCAACGGCTTGTTCTACGGTAACGGCTGCTAGCCTCGACCTCCCAGACCCGTGTAGCGCTGATTCGAAATCTTCAACTGTATGTAAAAACTAAACTTTACGTAACTGCTGCATGGATGATGAAACTTGGCTGAGCCCTGGAAGAACGACAGTTCGTACCAAATTAGAAAAGCTACGTCAATTTTTTTGTAGTGTGCGCGCTAGAATATCGTTTCTTCGAAATCGTCACGCAAGCAACTTCTTTTGCGTCTAGCCGAGGATCTAACAGTAGAAAAATCGCTGTCATTCTACAGCTTTTATCGACGTGAGTCAGCCTGCCAAGTCTGAACGGGCTGGCTGCTGCGACCACAGATCCGTAACGATTACAGTTCTAGAGACTAATTAGTAGAAGACATTTTGCCAATGAATGTTTCACCCTTGGAGAGGATTTCTCATCTGGGAGTGATCGTAGACGCAAAGAGACGAGAAACGGGTACAGCATAGGAGAGATGTAGAAAGTTTTATGGAGCAGTCAACTCTGTTGTGGCTCGACTTGGTGGAGTCTGTGGGAGTGACAAAATCTGGACAAAAATAGTGGATACTCAATTGTACCCAATATTAGCATTTGAAAGTCACTTATGGGACGTCGAGAAGTTGGTGGTATGTACAACGGTAAATAGGGCCTATCGAAAGGGCATTGGTAGAGGCGTGGGAATGAGGTATCAAGACTCTCTAAGAGACAGATTTCCAGATTGGTTTCGAGAAGCAGCAGAGAAAATGCACGAATCAAAAGTTAGCTTTTGAAGAGGGCAGTAAGGTCTATGAACAAACTAACTAGGGCGATGGGGTGGTATGAATATAGAATGTAGGATATGTTGTGGTATTGGTCTTTGTGTGCATGTCATATTGTTCCACGTGTAGTGTGTATGTATGTGCGCTTATGTACGAGCCCCGAGTGGGATCTGCACAATGTGCAATAACAATAACATTCATTCATTCAATCATAATCAACATTGCTCTTGCATATTGCTTTCAGTAATTGCGGATTTGGTTCCCTGGCAATACAGGGTACTCACAGGGTGCACGACGAGAACGTAGCTGCATTGCACCCCAAAATATTGATGCTGTGATATTGATATTGATTATGTAAGTCTCCCATTTCACACTTCTCTTCAAGCATAGCTCCCACTCAGGATCAGAGTCATCACACGGCTTTGCTCTTTTTGTAGGATTCTTAGCTGTTTTTGATTTTGACCTCTTCTGTCTAGGTTGTGGTGCTACCTTAGATGGACCAGGTGCATCCACATTCTCAACATCTTCTACGTCCTCAACAACAACTTCCACGTCCTCAACATCGAAAGCACCAGCCTCATAGAACGGTTCTTCTTCTCGCTGCTGTTTGTCCAGGCCTCTCTTCTTTATTCCTCTTAGTTCTTGCCTCCGCCTCTTATGATCAAAGTCTTGACTCCTGGCATAGTCTATGGCTCTCCTTCTATCTAGCTCTTCTCAAGAGAACTGGGTAAATACGTACATTACTTAGGATATCTAACCTCTCCAATATCCTAATTAGACCAATGCTGCCTAGGTTTCATTGAATAACAGCTTAACGCTGTTGCGATTCTCACTATGGTAGCAGAAGCAAATGTGTGTTTAGGACACCTTTTCCATATTATGCTATGTAACGCCTCATTGAGATTTTGTGAGTCCCCTCTAGCCACTCTTTCCAGAAGGTCTTGATTAGTGAGGCGATCAAATACCGGGTGCATTACCTCAATTATTGAGGAAGGGAAATTTTTAGGCTTGTATGATGGATCGCCACGATTATGTTTGCACCATGACAACTCCCCCTGAGGGCAGTACTGATAATCGTCAGCTTGGTGGCCAATGATGGCTTTTACTGCTGTTACAATTGCCTCTGGATCACCCAAATTCCTTCGTATGGAAAGGCCATAATAATTTTGTAGTTTGTCACACAACTTGTTCGTCAATCTGCCTTTGACCTTTATACCCTTCTTACCTCGTTGTCCAGGCTCTGGAGGTACAACCAGTGTCTTTCCACGTTACCTGTAAGTTGTGTAAGTTCTTGCCCATTCTTTTCTGGACATGTCCCACACAATCGCTCTTGGTGATGGAGACGTCCTCTCTATATGGTTTCGATTCAACCACTTTCTTATATGAGGAGCTGTCTCCATCACCAATAAAAGTGGTATAGCAAAAGTTGTGGAGCTCTACCGATCGATTCCAGAGAGTTACTGCACCACTTGCTTCCATACTTCCAGAAGATCCCACAAAGTTGATTTGGCATACCTCCTTCTGTTGCTCCTTCCACTCTTGGTACTTCTTGGTGGTTCTATCCCAGGTAGAATGGGCTTGGCAGTTGAAGCAGAACTTGCTTTGCATTTCGTAATCTAACACTTCGCCTGTCTCTTCTGAGATCACAGTCTCTACTCCGTACAGGGACTGATGGCCTCGCCTCTGCCAAGTGCCATCACATGACACAGCAATGTCTACAGTGCCTTCCATGGGTACAAAACCTCCGAACTCATCACCAGAAACGTCACTGTCTTCGTTTGGATCTGTAAAACAAAACAATATCAATGAGCTATAACTAAATGTCAAAAATGTTTTGAATTCACCAAATTGTGCTTCAGGAATCTCAAGGACTCTGACTTCTCTGGCAGCCTCAAACATGGCTTCTTTAGCTACAACAGTAGCAGCCTCCTCAACTACAATAGGAATAATGTGATTTCAGCACTATCTACATCATCTCAACGTATCTTGTTGTGATGAGAGTAACTGACAGAGGACATACAACCAACCAGGTTCAATACGACTGCAAGTCTGTACACATACGACACGACAAAATGCGGTCACACTTGCAGGCAACAAACAACCATCTAACCTCAACACCAGAATGCATGACCATAACCCATTTCACGAGCACCAAGCACCATACGTATACGTCGGTTTACTTCTGTAGCCACCTTGAACTGACGTAGTCTTCAAACTGTACAATTGTCTACCGGTTCTTATTTGAGTACCACAAAATCTAGACGATCCAAACTTCGAAACAGCTCAGCTTGCGGTGGAATAAATATTCTCACGGATTAGAGCATTCCAGAAAGAGTGGAATAGCAAATCGCACTCGTTACTTCCCCACCTTCAAACTCAAACTACCTTTCTGACACTTACTGCACACAGCTACTTCTTTGAGCACGGCAGCTAAATGTGTCAGATCGAGGAGACGAAATGGTCACGCACCGTCGACTCTCCATACAAGTCTTTTCGTCTGTTCCCGTAACATGTCCCGTATAATGACGCTATGGAGGGCCACTTGCATGGTGAATGTTGTGGTTGTTCGGTTGCGGAGGGCGCTTTGACTCAGACGATGTCGGAGATGGAATTTGAACGTGGAATATGGCAGGCTGCAATGGACGGTTCTGTTGATCGTGTTAGGCGGTTGCTGGAAAATGGAACTCCTCCTAACGTCACAGATAGTGCGACATACACCGCTCTGGTAGGCATGTGATACATACAGTGTGTGATTAATAAAATAGCAATACAATCTAGAAGAAAATATAATGTAAGGAAACATTTGTTTCAAGTTTGTCATCCGAATGATACAGACATATGCCCCGACTACAGTGGGCCCTTTCCGACATTGTATCTCTCTAACCTAGAACTTTTCGTTCAGCTAAAGTAAAATAAACAATTGAAATAAATAACGGCACTATAATAGCCAATGTTTTAATTATTATTATTCCAACCATCTCTCCTAAAAAGGAAGTTGAATTGACCTCTATAAACATTAAATCAGAAATGAATTTTCCATAAACCTCATTATAACATATCTTCCAAATCAATAATAAAAACGTCCAAATATGGTAAAGACCCAAATAAAAACAAACCAGATGATAAAGCCCCTAAAACAATACTTAAGCCCCACCTCTGCACCCTAACCACTATGCCTTTCTAGAGCGACTAAAATAAATAAAGATGAAGTTTGTAATTCCATGGCTAAATAAATAGAAAGTCAATTAATTGAAGAAACTAAAAACATTGAACCTAATGCCACAATTAATATTAAACTAGGAAATTCGGGGGCCTGGGGCACTGGAAATGTGGACACTGGGGACACGTGTCCCGGCCCCATTTGGGGAAACTTTCTTTTAGGTGAATTGATCTATCAGAGTCATTGGTTCGTACTTCAATAAAACCAGAAGGCCATGTCTTCAAATCTGTACCCTATAGAGTCCAGCAACTATAAAATAGCTAGACCTCTGCACATCTAAATTACCTGCAAGTACGCATGCTCACTGTACATGACACACCCACAAACTCTGTTTCATGCCCCCTTGTCTAGCAAACTCTGACTCCGCCACTGAGAAGTTTCTCTTGAAGTAGTAAATTTTTTGACAGTTCCTCTAGAAGGATTCGGTAATTTACTAAATCTTTGCAGAGTACATGGCTACATCAGTAGATCTTCCTAAAGACCACTATTTTAATTATAAGTCCTGGACACAGTGCATGTTACAGGCCAAATTTCACAATGGGATTGAAATTGTGGCCTCAAAGGGCACTTTGAGTCCAAACTGTTAATAATAATATATTAACAGTAATATTATTACTAAATTTTATATTGATATTAAATATACCTAAGTTCATATTTGAATTGCTGTAGAATACACAATAGCCAAATTAATTAATTATTTTGTGTTCTTCTGCGAACAAGATTTACTAATTAAGTGCATGATATTTCTCAGCAAAACAGTCAAGCTCCGAAACCCTTGTCAAACTGATAACTACTATATAATAATTAATTACTTTCCCTTTTTGTTTGGGGCCAAAAACTTTAAGCATGGGGCCGTAATTTGCCCCATCATCATGGAAACGACATCCCTAGATAGTAGGTGTATCGTGTATCATAGCTATGTCATGGACAAATTAATCTTAATTAATTAATTCAACCAATTAGAGATATTGTGCACAATTGATTGCCATAAATAGTTCCCACACACAAAACACTTACATTGAAGATGGAATCAACTGATCAATACATCATATGATAGATCGAGTTATGATGCATGATCAAAGCACAGTGATTGATATGTGCAATTTGCACTTCAAGTGTGCACTTTTATTTTGAACTGTATACTGTAGCCCTTTGTACCCAAATAATGCTGCTTGGAAAAGTTGTAATTTTGATTAGATGGACGGTCATGCTGTTTGAATATAGCACTATGCCAGCCGTAATGGTCATTTGCTGGTCGTCGAATTGCTTCTCAACAATGGAGCAGCAGTCAATGTCCAAACGTCGGGAGGAGCCACGCCGTTACACAGAGCCGCATACTGTGGACACGTTGCTGTTTGTGAGCGATTGTTAAGAAAAGGAGCCGATCCTTATCTCTCCGATTCAGATGGCAAAATCGCACTTCACAAGGTATACAGTACATACCTTAATTACATTGATATTATGTGTTGTGCTCAACCGGATCAGTCTGGTAGCAAAAGTGCTTAGGCCATCATGGCTGACTAGACAGAAGACATGACTGTATGAGGATCTGAGTAGATCCAAGAAGCACTGTCAGGGTCGACAGAGTTGCAACGGTCGCAGTGGCCATGGCCACCCTTTCCAAAATATTGACTTTAGCTTGCTAACTATTACTGCATACTTTCGGTCGTGGAAATAGCCGATTAAATAAAATAATATATTTACTGATTTACCTAGTAGTGTTTCTGTCACCTATGTTCAGTTTTGCATTTACTTGAAAGGCCACTACCTTGTAGTAGTAATACCTGTTTAGAAATTAGTTGCTGGTAGTGTGCGTTAAGTATGCCTTTTTAACGCACGTTAGGCCACTTGACTTCTTAAATGGCCGTGAATGTTTTGTATTGCAACAGATTGTGATGACCTGGAATGATGTACAGCCGCCGTGTTAGTACTTGCATGTACT